>NC_080041.1:51378763-51678763 GCF_012489685.1 Lotus japonicus
TTGGGGAAGCCACTAAGGTGAGCTATGGTGATGATTGAAAGTCACCGAGTACTCTAGTACTCTTGGGGAGTGTTGTGGAGCCGTGTTGTATTGACCGACACCTAGTGCTCTTGTTGTTTGGGCTGTGTTGTATTGACCGACACTAGACCCTTGTGTATTCTGTGGATGGAGTTGTGTTGTATTGACCGACACTTACTCCGAGTTGTGTTGTATTGACCGACACTAACTCATGGGTTTGTTGAGATTGGGTTGTGAGCTAGCACTTTCGTGGTAAGGACGATCGTTGTTTGGCTAACCACGTTGCATTCAATCGGGTGAATAACGGGAATGGTTCACCTGTGCATATCATGGTGAATAACGGGAATGGTTCACCTTGCATTAATGATGAATAACGGGAATGGTTCATCATTCGGTGAATAACGGGAATGGTTCACCAAGGATGAATAACGGGAATGGTTCATCCAGGATGGATTTCATCCAGGATGGATAACGGGAATGGTCCATCCATAGTGAAAATGCTTCACTTGTGGCGAACGGGAACGCGTCACAAATCCGGATACATATTGTGCATTTCACGCATACATTCATGCTGGACTGAGATTGTGTGCTGTTTGTTTATTGAAGCAATGTTAGAGCATAACATGCTAGGATTGTTTATATGTATATATATCAACTATATCTATACCCCATATCACATGTTGAGTGTATATCTACTTATTGTTGTGAGTTGACCCTAGCGCCTTGGCTTTGTTTGTATGTTTGTGTTTGGGCGGTCGCCTGCTGCCAGATGCCGATGGCCGACTGGTGTTCGATGGTCCTCCCTCGGGGGGGATCAGATATGAGTTGTGGATCGGGATGCCCCCACCGCTTGGGTGATCGATGTTGTGGGTCATCGAGCGACGTACCGGGAAGGGTCATGGAGGACCGGACTGACGAGTGTGAACATCTGACGAAAGGAGTTCTACGACGCATGGAGCTGAGCTTCAACTTGCCGTCTTCAGTTCGCCGAGGACTCGGATGTGTGAGCAGTTATGGGTTGGTAGAGTTAGGCAGGCGTCATATTTGTGTAGAGCTCTGATTCGTTTTGCTTTTGGGACGAGGTAGGTTCCCGACGCATGGCTTTTGTGTGGTTCTCTTATTGAGGGATCACAGTGAGTCAGTCGGACTATAGGGGTCTTTGCTTAGGCCATTTTGAGGCCGACTTTCTCCCAGTGGATTGTAATTATAACCTTTTCACTCACACTTCTGGATCTGTAACTATTTGCCTACGGGCACACTACTTTGGAGTCACTGCGAGTGCGCGTGACATGGAGTGCAGCTGAGGCTGTACATGTGTATATATTGTGTGTTGGTTAGTTTAGTGGTTGGGTTTTGTCTTTATTTTCTATTGCTTGATTTAAAAGGTATCAAACGAAAAAAAAATTACCTGTTTTCAGCGTGAAGTCTATTTTTGGTTACTAAAGTGACACCTGGAAATCGGGGTGTTACATTGTGGTATCAGAGCTTAGTCGAGTCTTTTGGGAGTCTTTGGGGAATAGGTCTTCTGTGCTAGGTTGTGTGACTCTGCAAAGAGTGAAAATTGATTGTCTGCAGAGCGATTTTCGCTCTAATTGTTTGCGTTACTACTTAATCGGATTGAGTGGTTGTCTAGTGCTACTGTATGGTTAGTACGAATTGGGCGTATGATGGGACATAGGATGGTGGACCTTAACCGGATGGCGGAGGCAATGGCTACACTGATCGAGGAAATGATGAACCAGGCGGCGGAAGACGCTTATATGAGTGCTGAAGAGGCTGCACGTGAGCATCACCAACGACTGATGGCGACGGCGATGTATCAACAAAGAGGAATGAACCGAACAGGACCTGGGGGACCAATGAGGTCAGGATCTCAAGGCTACAACAGAAGGGAGAGCTACCATCAGTGGGGACCGTATCAGCGTTTCGAGGGAAGAGATCTTACCTCAAGAGTCTACAAACCAACGACTGCTGATACTGGGGGGAAGCCAGTTGGTGACAAAGGTGTGACATGTACTCGTTGTGGAAAGTTTGGGCATTTTGCTAACAAGTGCTCAGTGATTGGACGAAGATGCTTCAAGTGCAACCGAGAGGGGCATCTAGCTGTGAACTGCAAGACACTCCAGGAGGGAACGTCTGATAGTAAGATGAAAGGGAATGATGCTACCGAAGGGACAGGAAACAAGACTTCGGGAAGAACAGTGACGTGTTACAGGTGCAGGGAAGTAGGGCACTATGCTAGTAAGTGCAAGATCAAGGGGAAACTATGCTTTAATTGCAACCAACCGGGACATTTCTCCAGAGATTGTAAGGCACCCAAGGGCGAATCATCAGGGAATGTTGGGAAAGGAAAACGACTTGCTACAGAGGAAAGGATTTGTATCAAGGAAGGAGCAAGAGTTGAGGAGTCGAACGAGGAAGAACGTGGGAACGATGGTAATATTTTAACTGTTCTCGTATTCTAGAATAACTTACCCTTTTATCTTCGAAGCGAGTGTGACGCGCCTAACTTGTATTTACTACTTAGACTATGATCTTATGATTATTATCCCTAGTAGGACCTTATTCGAAGTTGCTCGTGTTTTAACTATAGAAGTTACACGAGGTTTAGAATAACACACTAAGTCTAGAAAGTAGTCTTCCACCAATGCGATTATAAGGAAGCTAGTAGCTGGAGAACGAATCTTAGAGAGATTCCTTATGGGTAGTATACGTGTTATGTTGAGGGTGCGTAGTTCCGTAGCGGGACCGTTAAGGATTGGATGTTGGGATAATTGTGACTACTGAATGATAGGAACTCATTGACTGTTCCAGTGGGTTTTTCTAAATTTCCACCTTCGATGTATTAGGCCTGATCAACCTAATATTGAGGGGGTGATATTCGGAATCACAGCTGGTTATGGACTTTGATAGAAAGATGTGTAAGATGAATTTGAATTGATTGAGGATTAGTCGGATTTGGGAGGAGAGTTCGTGTTAAGCATTTGATTGTGAAAGATTAAGATTTAAATCTTTGGAAGTCGATGAGTGTCGTATAGACGTTAACTGGTTAGTTCGTGTGATTACTCCAAGTAGAGGTAGACCAAGTCAAGAGATTTAGTGCTGGAAAAGTATTAAGTAGTTTCTCGGAAGTTATGAAGTTATAGGTTATGTGATTGCTGAGTGGAATTGGTAGAGACTAAATAAGTTGGATCTAATCAGGTTTTAGATGATAGCTTGATGGTAGCAAGAGTGAGGAGAATTAACTATGAACTAGATTGTTATAGTCGAGTTCGAGGAATAAGTTTTACTAAGCGTTTGATTAATAGGTGGAGACATTACAGTCTTAAGAGATGAATTGCCACTTGAAAAGTATTGGATTAATGATTAAGTTGGAGAAAGAAAGTTTTAGCATAAGTTGAATGCTTGAGGTTGTTGATATGGATTCCAAGGAAATATGCTAAGATTACTAAGTGAGATTTACTAAGTTGGATTGAAATCTTAGGGTTAAGATTGAATCTTGAGAGCCGAGAATCGCGTACGAGTAGGAGATCTTATGGTTGTAGGTGTGACAATAGGAGTTGAATCTTAGAAGATTGGAGATCTGAAGGTGAGTTTCGGGTTAAGACCATTGAGGTGTAATATAAGAGTGATCTTGAAGTAAATGAATCTTGGGTTGTGTAGGGTGATAAGGTTGGTTATAAGTTGGTGATCGATTGATGTTGATCATGAGGTTGCAGACATAATGAGCCATGTGATATGATTTGAATGATGTTAGCATAATAAGTTGTGGATGTGAAAGCATGACGACACTGGTCAGGTCGTTTGGGTAAGTGAAGGAGTTATAGTTTTTAAGAAACGGATATTCATTTAAGAAGTATTGAAGGATTAAAGGACATTAGAGGACCAAACTTGGTGAAGGTTTAGGTTTTAAATCTATGAATGTCTGTCTAAGGTGTGAAGGACTCAAAGTTTGTCAGAATTTGATTGGGAGATTAAGAAGTTGATTGACGAGATGGTGGTTGAGTCCCAAAAGGAGGGTGTTGGTGTTAAGATGAATACTTGAAGTTGTTATGTTTGGACAAGTTTCTTAGAGCTTAAGAGTGGATGAAACTTTGTTATGGATTTTGATGATGCATATTACGGTTAACAAGTGAATTTTACTAAGGTTGAATGAGAATCCTAGGGCTAAGGTTGACCTAGTGAGCTGAGATTCATGTACACATACGAGATTTAGTGGTGTTAGCGGTTACGATAAGAGTTAAATCTCAGAATGTTGAAGGATCGGATGATAAGATGGCTAGTTAAATCCCTTGAGGTATAGTTATGATGTAATCTACTAGAGGATAAGTCTCGATTTATGCGAAGTGTTAGGGATTTCAGTAAGTGTAAGTAGGTTTGAGTGAGGGAAGTTTTGAGGAAGGAGACGATAATAATGGATTGTTAGACATTAAGAGAAGGATTATCTTATAAGTTGTTGATAGATTGATGTTGAAGGGGATAAGATTAGTGAAGGACAAGAAATAAGGACATAGGTCGAGGTTTAATCCGAGTAGCGACTAAGTAGAAGTTTGATTTCTTGGTGTTTGTAAAGATAGTTACGAAGTTGGAGGTGTTATAATGGACTAGCAGTTTTCAAGGGGATGAAACGTCTAGAAGTTATCGAACGAACAAGTGGAGTTTTGGACTGTAGATGAAGATCATGAGGACAAGTTGAGTATCTACTTTGAGATGACAGGGAGGCACCGAGTTTAAGAAGAATTTTGGACGACCGAAAGTAAAGAAGTAAGTGGCTAAGATGTGCGACTGCACGGAATGCCAACCGGTATCGTTTCAAGCGGAGATCCGACGCAAGTAATCGAGCCAGACGACATGCAGTTGAATGATGGTTTGTCTTTTGAGACACTGACAGTTAACAGTGGGGATAGAAGAGTGAAACAGTTAAGGGGAAAACAACTTGCTTAAGTAAAGGTTATGAGGAACAATGACACGGGCAATGCTACATGGGAATTGGAAGATAAGATCAAGGAACTGTATTCCGAACTTTTTGCAGAACTCTGAGTTTCGAGGACGAAACTTTCTTTTTGGAGGGGAGTATTGTAAGACCTGGATTTTCAGAACAAGCTAGTTTCCGACTCACGCGTAGGATCAGTGTAAGCGTGACAGGAGTTTGATATTTGAGGAAGATTAATGAAGAAGAAAGTTCAGGAATTGCTTGAGGAATGTTGCGTAGTCGTTTTCGGAGTTAGTGCGAGTCGTCTGCACACTTGCCTTAGGGCGAGCGTGTCCAGAATAGGCTATTTCGCTCTTAAAGTAACGTTTTGAGTGAGATTTCGAACTCTCGGAAAATTTAAAGATTCTCTTTATTTTTCCATCGACCAGCGTTTCATTTCGGAACTCTGGACTGTACGCACGATAGGTTTCACTTTCCGGAAGCTCGACGACTCTAATTTCTTTGCTTCGAAACCCTATTTTCGAGCAATGGATGAAGACTTTTTCTATTCGGGACTTCTTACGAAGATTCCGTCCGCGTTGCCAGACTTGTTTCGACGTTTCCAATCTTTCTTCAGTAGGAAGTTTTGTCGTTTGAGCATCACAGCAAAAAGTAGTTTTTCGGGACAGATTAGCCGACACCGCTTTTGAGTTTTTCGATATCGTTTTTCCCAAATCCTAGATATTTGTTTTGAGTTCTGGAATTCTGACGCCAGAATCTCTCTTAGAATTCCACGGTGATTGTGCTGCAAAAATCGGAATCGCGAAATTTTCATTTTCCCGCGATTTCGCCCGCCTATAAATAGGCGAAAAAGCAAAATCCTCTTCATTTTCACCCATTTTGGCCGAGAATTGTAGAGAGAGAGGGAGAGGAGAGATTTTCGCGAAATCTTGACCAATCTTCGTGCAGTTCGTCCCTACTTCTAGGTATCAAGGTAACTAACACGATTCCTACCTCTGATTGTTGTTTCTGTTGCGTTTCTGAAGCCGTTTCTGTGCTCTAAGTTTTGAGCTTTTTCTAAAATTGTCCGATTTCTCTGATTTCTCGCTTGGGTTATGTTCCTTATGTTCCCCTGAGTCTAAAACCTCTGTCAGTAAACTCTGATTGCGACTCAGTTGTCCAGGATCAGAAAAATTGACTCAAAACTCTTTTTGTCTCACATTTCGAAACTTTATTGTCGAAAAGACTTAATCTGACTTCGTGCCTTTAGGATTTGTTGTCACGGATGTCATGAGGATCGTTGCTGTCAAATTTGTTTTCAGAACTGATAACTTTGAAGTTTTGAGCCTTTATTTTGGACCAAAATGCCCCTGCGTAGTCGTATTTCGACCCGATTGTCCGAAAATTGTTCCGACAGTTTCTTTGCCTTAGTTTTACCCTAAAACTACCTTGTAAACTGATTTGATCGAAGAAAAAGAGCCGAAGCCCTTTTCTCCTTATGGCCGTGGGTTTTCCTAAGGGGGGGGGGAAGTTTTTCGGTTTCGAAAACTTGTCTTTTCGTACCTGATTGTCGTATTCTGAAGCTTTAATGCTTTGTCTATCGTTTATGTATTGTTTTGCGATCGAGCTAATCGATTTTGTTTGGATTCTGCTTTGTTTTTCTCCGAGGTTCAGTTGAAGGAACTTTGGAAGACTCAGAGCTATTGTTTGAGGAGAACTTTGTTTACGAAGCTGGAACAGCTCGAGGTTAGGGCAACTTACATATTAGCTATGACTGCATGATAGGCGTCGATAAATTCGACTTATGTTTTATCTGATGTTGTTTTTGATGATGAGTTGATGTTATGATGCTTTTCCATACTTGTGATGTTGTGCTTTTGTTGGATTGAGCGTTTTGACGCAATTTCGGAGTGGAGATTCATTGATCTGGTGATCTTTGATATTTCGGGTTGGATGAACAACCCTAGGCAAGTCCAAATGTGGGGTTTGAGACTTAGCCATATGTTGGAATTCTTAGACTTTCCCCGGGAAATGTATTTTGGGTGGTTGATCTTTGAAAACTTAGAATGATAGAGCTTTGAAAAACTAAAGACTTGGGAAACTTAGACTTTGAGAAATAAACTCATAACTTGACTAATTCGAATTGAAACAATTTTTATTAACGTTTAAGCATAGGAGAACTGAAGGGGAAAATATTTACGAAAGACGGGGAAAAGTCGACTTTGTTGTGGGTTTGGAGAGTTATCGGAATTGGGGGAAGCCACTAAGGTGAGCTATGGTGATGATTGAAAGTCACCGAGTACTCTAGTACTCTTGGGGAGTGTTGTGGAGCCGTGTTGTATTGACCGACACCTAGTGCTCTTGTTGTTTGGGCTGTGTTGTATTGACCGACACTAGACCCTTGTGTATTCTGTGGATGGAGTTGTGTTGTATTGACCGACACTTACTCCGAGTTGTGTTGTATTGACCGACACTAACTCATGGGTTTGTTGAGATTGGGTTGTGAGCTAGACACTTTCGTGGTAAGGACGATTCGTTGTTTGGCTAACCACGTTGCATTCAATCGGGTGAATAACGGGAATGGTTCACCTGTGCATATCATGGTGAATAACGGGAATGGTTCACCTTGCATTAATGATGAATAACGGGAATGGTTCATCATTCGGTGAATAACGGGAATGGTTCACCAAGGATGAATAACGGGAATGGTTCATCCAGGATGGATTTCATCCAGGATGGATAACGGGAATGGTCCATCCATAGTGAAAATGCTTCACTTGTGGCGAACGGGAACGCGTCACAAATCTGGATACATATTGTGCATTTCACGCATACATTCATGCTGACTGAGATTGTGTGCTGTTTGTTTATTGAAGCAATGTTAGAGCCATAACATGCTAGGATTGTTTATATGTATATATATCAACATATATCTATACCCCATATCACATGTTGAGTGTATATCTACTTATTGCTGTGAGTTGACCCTAGCGCCTTGGCTTTGTTTGTATGTTTGTGTTTGGGCGGTCGGCCTGCTGCCAGATGCCGATGGCCGACTGGTGTTCGATGGTCTCTCACTCGGGGGGGATCAGATATGAGCTTGTGGATCGGGATGCCCCCACCGCTTGGGTGATCGATGTTGTGGGTCATCGAGCGACGTACCGGGGAAGGGTCATGGAGGACCGGACTGACGAGTGTGAACATCTGACGAAAGGAGTTCTACGACGCATGGAGCTGAGCTTCAACTTGCCGTCTTCAGTTCGCCGAGGACTCGGATGTGTGAGCAGTTATGGGTTGGTAGAGTTAGGCAGGCGTCATATTTGTGTAGAGCTCTGATTCGTTTTGCTTTTGGGACGGGGTAGGTTCCCGACGCATGGCTTTTGTGTGGTTCTCTTATTGAGGGATCACAGTGAGTCAGTCGGACTATAGGGGTCTTTGCTTAGGCCATTTTGAGGCCGACTTTCTCCCAGTGGATTGTAATTATAACCTTTTCACTCACACTTCTGGATCTGTAACTATTTGCCTACGGGCACACTACTTTGGAGTCACTGCGAGTGCGCGTGACATGGGAGTGCAGCTGAGGCTGTACATGTGTATATATTTGTGTGTTGGTTAGTTTAGTGGTTGGGTTTTGTCTTTATTTTCTATTGCTTGATTTAAAAGGTATCAAACGAAAAAAAAATTACCTGTTTTCAGCGTGAAGTCTATTTTTGGTTACTAAAGTGACACCTGGAAATCGGGGTGTTACAGCAGACGCAAAGGAGACGGTAAAGGAGTTGTCGGCGTCTCAGCGAGACCTCCAACAAGTGTTAGAGGGTGAAGCGTGACACTATAAATGGCGACCTTATTTGGCTGCCATGGAGTTTGCTGCATATCTGGTGCATTGGATCCAAGTTATGGTGTTGCTCTTGGGGCCCCATGTGAATTGGGTGAAATTGGTGGAAGTGTGAAGGGAAGGCTATGATATCTGGATTGGGTTGGTGGATGAAGACTAATTTCACTTCGTGATCTTCCTTGTTGCAATTTTGCAATGGCTAGTAGTATTAACCCTGGCATGATTGTCAACTTATGGAAGCAACATGACAGTAGCTGTGAGACCCAAGTTTTTAAGCTTAGAATAAATTAAATAAATTTCTATTCACAATTAGGTTTCGATGTATCATGAAGGAAACTTGAACAAGTGTTTACCGAATGGAATACATTTATGAAGGAGAAAGTTCAGGAAAAGGCTAAGAATAGTATTAAAGTCGATATAAGTTATAGCGCGAGTCTTATTCGCTTATGCCTAGGGCAAGAGCGTTAGTATATGACTAATCTACTCTTAAAGTACTCCCTCCGGTCCTATTTATAAGCATGAAAGAGAAGAAAAATCTTGGTCCTTTTTATAAGAACCAAATGAAAGTTTGAGCTATATTAATTATTTTTTTCCAATGATGCCCTTATTAATTCTAACTTGTAAAATGTGTCTCATTAATTATTCTCTCTCTTTCTCACTTTCCAACACTAATAACAAAGGGTAATTTTGGAAGTTTATTTTGATTCAAGACAAATTTAATGCATTTTATCTAGTTTAACTACATTTCTTAAACTATGTGAATTTTTTTTTGTTGCTTATAAATAGGACCGGAGGGAGTACTATACAAACAAATTCCAAAAAATTTCAGAGGAATATAAGAATTTCTCGTATTCTTTTCCATGACAAGCGTTTCGACACGAAACCCTGGAATGTACGAACGTCCGATTCCAATTTCCGGAAGTTTGCCGAAACTAAGTTCCTGATAGCTCAAGAACCTTAAAATAAACTGTCGATGAAGACTTTTTCTATTCGGAGCTTCAAACAAAGATTCCACCCATGTGAACCCATTTCTTTCGATGTTTCTAATCTTTCTTCAGAAGGAAGTTTTCTTATCCGACATCAACTGCAAAAAGTAGTTTTTCAGTTAAATCGATTCATACCGACATTGGATCGTTTGCTTTAATTCCAAGAAACATGTTTCGAGTTCTGGAATTTTGTCGCCAAAATCTATCTTAGAATTTACAGAGGAACGTGCAGGAAAAATCAGAATCGTGAAATAATCATTTTCCCGCATTTCCCCTCACCTATAAATAGCTTGAAAATCAAAAATTCAAACACAACACCACCATCAAACCCGCGGCTTGGAGGAGAGAAAGAGGAGGAGAGATTTTTGCCGATTCTTGTCTGATCGTTGCCCCGTTCGTTGCTACGCGTAGACCTCGAGGTACTGATGATATTCCTTACCTCTAATCGTAAATTCTGTCGCTTTTCTCTACGTCTTTCTGTGCTCAATGTTATGAGCTTTTTGTAAAACTGTCTAAATAACTTGATTTCTCTATCAAAACCTCTTCTCTACTAACCCAAGAGCATGTTTATCCGATTACATTTCGCTGAATCGTCGCAGAGCTTCAATTCTGCTCAAATACCCATTTTCCGACTAAAGTTTCGCTCTTTCGACTGAAACCTCTCGGATGAGCTTAGTACCGATAGGATTAGTTTTCATAAACGTCGTTAGGGACGACCCCATACAATTTGTTTTTCAAAATTCTGAATTTGGATTTCCGAGCTAAAAACACAGATCAAAATACCCCTGCATCGGTTTTCGATCCGATAATTTTTCCGAGCTTTAATTCACTCTAGTTACGACTAATGATAACCTAGAAATCAATTTTGATGAAAAAGCGTCGGTACACTAAAACAGTGCACGACTGAGAGCACTTCCAGGGTGGAGGAATATTTCTCTTTTGCGAAAACTCATCTTATCGCATTAAGTTATCGTACTCTGGAGCTTATAATGCTTCGTATAACGTTAGTAATTATTGTTTGATTAGTTCTGACTTGTTGTGATTGAATTCAGTGGTTTTGATCAAAGGTTTGTTTGGAGAACTTCTTGGAGCGGAAGAAGAGGATCGTGAAGGAACTTTGCAGGAACACGCTGGACGAACTAGAGGTGAGGGCTACTCACTGATTACTAGCTAAGGCTTTAGGTGTCGATGAATTCGACTTGATTTATTGTTTATGCATTTGATTGTTGACTGAACTGGGAAATGTTTTCTGGAGGCTTCGGCTGAGTGAACTAATTGAGACGTGTGTCTCCGTTTTCTGGGGCTTTGGCCGACATTGTTGATTGAGATTTATTTATCGCTTTGATTGTGGTCGATTGATTCACATGCTATGTGCTAAATGCTTAATCTTAGGATGTGTTGATATATGTGTCATGATTGTTGGATTGTGCTAATTTGGTTGTGCAATTATACATATATTTGTTGTACGTCAGAGTGAGGAAAACGGGCGATTATGCCATACTCATGATGAGATTTTGGGAAAGTTTGACGGGACGAACCAAGGTTCGGACCCTCATTATTGTTTTAGTGGATCGAGACCTTCTCTTGGAGTTACTTGGGATGATGGGATCTTTTAAACTCATAACATTAGAGACAAACCTAAATGGAAACCACTTTACAAGGAAAATTCATAATACACTAAACAACCTCTGAACCCTTTTAAATAATGACAACAACCTCAGATGACAACTTAGGGCTTGGATATTAGTTTTGGAAAATGAGAAGCGTCGTCGAATCCAAGTTTTAGGGAAACTAATATGTTTCTGAGTATGTTTATACTCTTTTGCTCGATGAGTAGTTTATTTGTTTGGCTATCTAAAAGATAAGTCAAGGAACTATAAGTTTCCAAGTACATTAGTACTCTTCGCTCGATGAGCAGTTTATGTTCTGGCTATCTAAAAGATAAGCTAGGGAACTATAAGTTTCCAAGTACATTGGTACTCTTTCGCTCGCTGAGCAGTTTTTGACCATCGACATTTCCAGGGTGATTGCACTCTTTTATATTTAACTGTCTTTTGTCGCAGAATCGACATTTACCTTAGGATTTTCTTTTTAGAGACAATAAGTTAGCTAGAACACGTGACGACATCACGGGTAAGGTCGGAGACGTTGTTTGGCTAATCATATTGCATCATTCATACATATTGAGGTTTATACATGGTGGGACGCGGACCTCGGTGCATTCTAAAATGGTCATAAGACCCGGATTTCCACATAAGAACACCAAGAGTGTTTCTTAGTAGTAGACGGAAATGGCAGGCCTATGGTATACTACTGATCTGACTACATTTGTTTGGTGTAAGAGACGCCCGAGCGGAAAAGGTTACACACTAGGCCAGTGGTGACTGACTCGTTGGTGCCCAACTATTCCGGAGCATTCTTTCTGAAGCATGTCATTGCATTTCATCATTCATGCTGACCTAATGATTTGATGTGATTGATATTTGTTATCTTGTCAAATAATTGTTAAATTGTCATTCATGACTCATTGGAGGATATGCTACTTACATTGCTATTATAAGCCTATTGAACCTAAGTACTTATCCCCGTGCACTTTATCTATTATGTGTATTATTTATGTAATTCTTTGAGTTGACCCTTGCGCCTGTTGTTTGTGTTTTGGCGACTGTACGCCTGGTGCCAGATGTCGATGGCAGACTGGTTCACGATGGTCCACCCCTCGGGGGGGACTAGGTACGAGATGATCGACCAGGATATCCTCGGCTCGTGGGTGGTTGACCCCGCTAGCCACTGAGCTATATATTCGGGGAGAATAATGGAGGACAGGGTTAGCGAGTTTGGGCATTTGATGAAGGGAGTCTTGAGACGGTATTCTGTTAGCTTTAACCTACCACCTAGCGTGCATTGCGGACCTGGTACAAGAGTGCTCTAAGACTCGGATTTGCAGAACTGGATTTAAAGTTTAATTTCCGACTCACACGTAGAATCAGTGTAAGCGTGACAGGAGTTTACAGTTTGGGAAAGTTTAATGAAGAATAAAGTTCAGGAATTGCTTGAGGATAGTACCATAGTCGTTTTAGGAGTTAGTGCGAGTCGTCTGCACACCCGCCTTATGGCGAGAGTGTCCAGAATAGGCTAATTCCGCTCTTAAAGCAATTTTTAAGCGAAATTTCAAATCCTTGGAAAAATAAGAAGTTCTCTTTATTTTTCCTTCGACCAGTGTTTCATTTCGGAACCCTGGACTGTACGCACGATAGGATTCACTTCTCGGAAGTCTGACGACGCTAATTTCTTTGCTTTAAAAACCCTAATTTCAATCGCTGAATGAAGACTTTTTCTATTCGGAGCTTTTAAAGAAGTTTCCATCCGCGTAGCTAGATTTCTTTCGACGTTTCCAATCTTTCTTCAGAACGAAGTTTTGTCATCTGACTTTCACAGCAAAAAGTAGTTTTTCGGGGCAAATTAACTTACACCGCTTTTGGATCGTTTTTCCCAAATTCAAGAAACCTGTTTTGAGTTCTGGAATTCTGTCGCCAGAATCTCGCTTAGAATTCACCGATGAACGTGCTGCAAAAATTGAAATCGCGAAATTTTCATTTTTCCGCGATTTCACTCTCCTATAAATATTGAAAAAATCAAAATATCCTACCCATTCCCATTTTGAGGCCGCGAGCAAGGAGGAGAAAGGAGAGGAGAAGAACTTTGTCGTTTCTCGACCGATCTTCGAACAGTTTGTCTCTATTTCACGGCATCGAGGTAACTTGCTTGATTCTTACCTCTGATCATTCTTTTTGTCGCGTTTCTTTAGCTATTTCTTTGCTCAAAGTTTCGAGCTTTTCGTAAAACTGTCCGATTTTCCTGATTTTCCTGTTGATATACCTTCCATGCTTGCCCAACAACCTAGAACACTCGCCGTTGTTCGCCAATTTCGATCGAGTTGTCAAAGATCTGAAAAACTGTGTAAAAACCCTTTTTGCGCACATATTGAAACTTTAATGTCGAAAAGTCACAATCCGACTTAGTTCCTTTAGGATTAGTTGCTACAAATGTCGTTGTGAACATTCCCATCAAATTTTTTTTCCGAAGTTTTAACTTTGAGTTTTTGAGCTTTAATTTTGGACCAAAATGCCCCTAGCTAGTCGTATTTTGACCCGGTCGTTCTAAAATTTTTCCGACAGTTTCTTTACCTTAGTTTTACCCTAAAACTACCTAGGAATTAATTTAGATTGAAGAAAAAGCGCCGGAACCCTTTTCTCCTTAGGGCCGTGAGCATGTTTGGGGGGGGGGGGGGAGGTTTTCGTTTTTGCGATAACTCGTCCTCTCGTGTTCGATTGTTGTACTCTGAAGCTTTAAATGCTTTGTCTATCGTTAATTAGTTGTGTGTGATCGAGCTAATCGATTTTGTATGGATTTCTGCTTTGTTTTCTCCGAGGTTCAGTTGAAGGAACTTTGGGTTCTACCCTGGGTTGTACAAACGTCAAATTGCAAAAGAGTAATGATATGTACACACCTCATTTTCTAAACACTTCATTTCCACCTATTTTTATTTTTATCTCTCTCCTCTTATCATCTATCACATCTCATACTTTCTCTCTCTTACTTTTTCTTTTCTTCCTGTCTCTCTCCTCATTCCACCTCTTTACACCCCTCTTAGAGGTGTGAAAGAATCATTATTGAATTCCAATACTCGGAAGTTTTCCGAAACTGAAACCCTGATAGTTCAGAAACCCTAAAATCAACGGACGATGAAGACTTTTTCCGTTCGGAGCTTCAAATAAAGATTTCATCCGCGTGCACCCACTCTAATCGACGTTCCAAATCTTTCTTCAGAAGGAAGTTTCTGCATCCGAGGTCAAAACCATAAAGTGCATTTTAAGCCGGTAAACATTAAAAACAAGCCTCGAAAACTAAAAATCATACTGATATTTCTTTGAAGAATTAGAAGATTCAGCGGGAAGATTATAGTGTCTAAAATACGTTGGAATCAGTAGGAAAAATCGGAATCGCGAAATTTTCATTTTTCCGCATTTTCCATTTCCTATATATAGTTTGAAAAATGAAAAAAAAAAACAAAAAAAAAACAAAAAAATCACAACACACACACACACGGCCGTAGCTTCAAGAGGAGGAGGAGGAGAAAAGTGATTTTGCAAATTCTTGACCGATCGTCGTTCCGTTCGTTGCTACGCGTAGACCTCGAGGTACTGATGCAATTCCTTACTTCTGATCGTAAATTCTGTCGCTTTTCTCTATGTCTTTCTGTGCTCAAAGTTTTGAGCTTTTTGTAAAACTGTCCAAATAACTTGATTTCAGTGTCTAAACTTATTGCCTACGTGCTCTAGAGCATGAATATCCGGTTGTTTTCTGCTGAATCTCGTCGAATTGCCGCCGAGTTTCAATTCTGCTCAAAAACCCATTTTTATGCTGAGGTTTCCACTTTTTGGATCAAAAACTCTCGACTGAGCTTAGCTTTAGTAGGATTAGTTGTTATAAATGTCGTTAGGATCGACCCCATCTAATTTGTTTTTCGAAATTCTGATTTTGAGTTTCCGAGCTAAAAATATTGACCAAAATACCCCTGCGACAGTTTTCGACCTGATAATTTTTCTGAGAGTTTCCCTGGCCTAGATATCGCCTAAGAATACCTAGGAATTGATTTAGATCGAAGAAAAAGTTCGAAAACCCTATTTTCCATAGTGGCCGAAACCTATTTGCTTGGGTACCGTGTCCAAAAATAATTTTTGGGTCTCTATGACCTGAGCCATTGCGTAGCTCTTTCAATTGTCGAAATTTTGGCGCCGGTTTCGTGTCATTCCGAGTTCTGTAGCTCGAGTTATGCACGTTTTTGCGAATAGAGTGTTTTTGTACAAAACTTGAATCGAGTCAAAACTCATCCATTCGGGGAAAGCCCTTTCATACGTGCCTAAATGTGGTACTCTGAAGCTTCTTGAGCTTTGTCTAACTTTAGTTAGTATTGTTTCGAGTATATCGACTTAATTTGATTGATTTTTGCTTTGTTTGCTCTAAGGTTCGTTTGTGGAAACCTTGGGCTTGACTGAGCAAGCTTGTGAGCGAGACCTGCACCGCGAGACTGGAACAACTCGAGGTTAGGGCAACTTACTTACTAGCTATTGATTTATAGGCGTCGATAAATTCGACTTGAATATTGCTTGATATTGAATATTGCTTGGATATTGTTTATCGCTTTGAACTGCGAAATATTTTCTAGAGGCTTCGGCCGAGTAAACTTATATGAGACGTGTGTCTCCGTTTTCTGAGAGGCTTCGGCCGTTTACTGGTTTCTGTCTTATCGCTTTCTAGTGGATATGACAAGGTTATGTTTACAGCACTGCCATATTGATTCATCGCTCGATAGAGCTTGATGTATTTGCGTTTATGATTAAATTGTGCTGACTATATTCGTGCATTTTGATGCCACTTTTGGAGTGTAGAATACACTTACCTTCGTCATGACGATGACGGGTTTGGTTTGGGAATGTTTGTTAGGTCGAACCAATGTTCGAACCTTCATTGTTCTAGGGGATCTAGTGCTATCTCGGGGAGTCGTTTGGGTTTGATGGGAACTTTGAACTTATAGAGTTTTGGACCGAAAATAATCATAATCTGTTTTATGTAAATAAATCCATAATATATTTATTAAGAATATAATGCTTTTAATTAATGACGATGATTCAACGGAAAAGACTTAGGAATGAAAGTGAGTTTGGAAAACGGGAATGGGTCGGTGATCCTAGCTTTGGGAACTTTATTTTGAAAGGTGTTGGAAATGAAAACCGAACTTTGGAATTAACGACATAATGCACTAACTTACGATGGAACACTTTACCTAATAAAAGAAATATTGTTTTAAGGGAACTCATTTTATGGAAAATAATTTGAAGATGGGCTTTAGCCAAGGGGAGCGTTAGTAAGGTACCTAGTAGAGTACTCTTGGCACAACAGGAAGTGACGGTCAGCCGTGTAGAGTTGTATCGTGCCTGTTGATGTCTGGCGTAGCAAGCAGGATGGTTAAACCCGTGGGGTCATAACCGACTTGACTATAGCCTAGGTTTCTCGTCGTAGAAGCCTCTGGTCAATGAACCAATTTTTACCTGTGAGGACGAGTCGTGGTTTTGATAATCATATTGCACACATGCATATACACGATGAAGTGCCAAGCAGAGTACTTCGGTATAGCAGGAAGTAACGATCAGCCATGCAGAGTTGAATCGGTCCTGACTATACCTGGCACAACAGGGAGAAACGAGCATCCATGTAGAGTTGTATCGCTCCTGTTGATGTTTGGCATAGCAAGCAGAAATGGTCAAACCATGTAGAGTTTGTACCGTCTTGACTATAGCCAAAGGTGATAAGCGACACCCGAGTAGAAATGGTTAAACACGAGGCCAGTGTTACGACCGTCTCGAGGTGCCCAGCCTTTAAGTGGCAATACCGTTGGTTTGTCCCGTCGCCAAGCAGAGTGACATCGTTGTTTTGTCCCGTCGCCAAGCAGAGGGACGTCGTTGATTGTCCCGTCGCCAAGCAGAGTGACGTTATTCGGGTTTGTGTCAGCATATCCTGCATTGGCACACCATGCATCTTATTATGATTAACGTTGCATGCATACATGCACCTTGTTGATTTATTGAGCCATTGTTTATTGAACTGTTGAGATAGCAGGTATCGAATTGTTTATTAGAGCCTTGATAACATGTTATGTATATACCTTAGGGTAGGCAATACATAAATTACATGTATATATACAACATATATATATATACCCCCTTATTCTTCACATGTTGTTTGTATTATCTATTTTATTCTGTGAGTTGACCCTAGCGCCTTGGCTTTGTTTGTATGTTTGTGTTTGGGCGGTCGGCCTGCTGCCAGGCGTCCGTCAGCCGATTCGTGATGATTGGTCACTCGAGGAGGACCAGGAGCGTAATGACTATTACTGAAGTTTCGACGAGGACCCGGACTGAATGCATGACCAGATGAGGGTCGATGACGGAAGTATAGGGTATGGGTGTTTAGAGCCTACTAAGGTAGGGTGTTAGTGTCATAGCTCTGATTCGTCATCTGTACTTTTGGGACAGGGTAGTTTCCGACAGATTGCTTTTCGGTGTGGTTCTCCGTTGATGGGAATCGCATGGAGTAGTCGGACGTAGGAAGTCTTTTTGGAAGCCGTTTTGGGCTGACTTACTTTTCGGAGGACTGTATTTATAAAACTTATGACTCTATTTATGAGTCGCACTTGTTTGCCGTTGGGCAATACTTTTTGTTACTTGATGTTGCTTTCCGTCACTTGAGGACACTCGTGACGATGATTTTAGTTGCAGCAAGGGCTATACTTACATTGTATGTTAATCGCTTTTAATCGCGAATGGGTTGAGTCTTTATATCGACAAGTCTTTTTATTTAAACAAAACGAAAAAAAATACCTGCTTTTCCGATTTATTTTATTCTTGAGTTACTAAAGTGACGCCACCGAAATCGGGGTGTTACATTTGTGGTATCAGAGCTTGTCGAGTCTTTCGGGAGTCTTTGGGGAATAGGTCTTCTGTGCTAGGTTGTGTGACTCTACAAAGAGTAAAAATTGATTGTCTGCCAAGCGATTTTTCGCTTAGAATTGATTGAAGTTATTGCTTAATCATATTGTATAGTTATGGAAAAGCTATCTTATGATTAGTACTAACTGTTGGTTTAACTAAACCGAACGATGATAACCTTCTAACCATTCTTTCTCATTCTAGTATAATAAGCTTCATTACTCTCGTAGCGCGTGCAACACGCCTAACTTAGTTATACTGTTTGAGCTTTGACCTTACAGTTATTACGACTATTAAGACTTTATTTGCCTGTTGCTCGTGCTTAAACTATAGGAGTACACGAGGTTTAGAATAACACGCTAAGCCTAGAAAGTAGTCTTGCACCGACTACTTGCTTTTCACTTGGTGGTTACTGCTTCCACCAACACTTTAATTGTTATTGTTATTTTCCTGCACTGCCATGTGGTATTTTAGGCAGAGAGTGCTATGCTTCTGATAGTAATAGGGATAAGTATAAGACACCTTTTCCCGACTATTGTTGTATTTAACTATAGAAGTTATATAGGGTTTAGAGAAGTTTTCTAAGTCTTGAAGTTTGTCTTAGACAGGTACGAGTTGGTAAGAAAGGTAGAAGCTAAGAATGGATCCTAATGGAATGTTGTATGAGTTTCAGGAGTTAAGGTGTGTCATTTTCAAGATGGAAATGTTAGAGATTGAATAGATTAAGAGATGATCTCAAATTAGATATGACTACTTGATGAGATAAACTCTATGACTACTTGATGAGATAGACTCATTGGCCTTACTAGTGGGTTTTTCTAAATTTTCATCGCCAAGATATTGAGCCTGATCAACTTAATATTGAGGGGGTGATATTCGGAATCACAGCTGGCATGGACTATGATAGGAAGATTGATTAGATTTGATCAATGATTAGTCGAGTTTGGTAGGTAAGTTATGTTAAGCACTTGATTGTAAAAGATTAAGATTTAAATCTTTGGAAGTCGAGGAGTGTCGTATAGACATTAATTGGTTAGTTCGTGTGATTACTCCAAGTGGAGGTAGACTAAGTCAAGAGATTTAATGTTGGAAAAAAAAATATTAAGTATTTTCTCGGAATTATGAAGTCATAGGTGATGTGATTTCTGAGTGGAGTTGTTAGAGACTAAAAAGGTTGGATTTAATATCAGGTTATAGACGATTACTTGATGATAACAAGATTGAGAAGAATTAATTGTGAACTAGATTGTTATAGTCGAGTTCGAGGAATAAGTTTTACTAAGCGTTTGATTAATTTGTGGAGACATTATAGTCTTAGGAGATGAATTTTCACTTGAAAAGTGTTGAAGGGTTAAAGGACATTACCGAAGCAAACTAGGTAAAAATTTAGATTTTTAAGCCCATGAATTTTAACTTGAATGTGTAAGACTTGGAGAATTTCCAGGTGTTTGCTGGAATGACTAAGTGTTGAATTGATTTGGGAATGATTAAGTTGGAGAAAGAAAGTTTTAGCATAAGTTGAATACTTGAGGTTGTTGATATGGATTCCAAAGAAACATGCTAAGATTACTAAGTGAGATTTACTAAGTTGGATTGAAATCTTAGGGTTATGATTGACCTTGAGAGTTGAGAATCGCGTACGAGTAGGAGATCTTATGGTTGTAGGTGTGACAATAGGATTTGAATCTTAGAAGATTGGAGATCTGAAGATGAGTTTCGGGTTAAGACCATAGGGGTATAGTATAAGAGAGATCTTGAAGTAAAGGAATTATGGGTTGTGTAGAGTGTTAAGGTTGGTTATAGGTTGGTGATCGATTGATGTTGATTATGAGGTTGCGGACATAATGACCATGTGATAAGATTTGAATGATGTTAGCATAATAAGTTATGATTATGGATATCAGGATCAAGTTGTGAGTGTGAAAGCATGACGACGCTTATCAGGTCGTTGGTGTAAGCGAAGGAGTTATAGTTTTAAGAAATGGATATTCATTTAAGAAGTGTTAGAGAGTTAAAGGAGATTAGAGGTCCAAACTTAGTGAAGGTTTAGATTTTAAGCCAATCAATTTGATCACGAACGCGTGAGACATGAAGTCTTGTCAGGTTCTGATCGAGAGGCTAAGTGTTGGATTGATTGGAGGATGATTAAGTTACAGAAAGGAAAATGTTAGTATTAAGATGAATACCTGAGGTTGTTATATTTGGACGAGTTTCGTAGAGTTTAAGAGTCAATGGAACTTTGTTATGGATTTTTGTGATGCATATTAGGGTTAGTAAGTGAATTTTTACTAAGTTGAATGAGAATCCTAGGAGTAAGATCGACCTTGTGAGTTAAAGATTAGGTATGAATAAGAGATTTAGCGGTTACGATAGCAATTAAATCTCAGAATGTTGGAGGATCGGATGATAAAATGACTAGTTAAGTCCGTTGAGGTATAGTTATGATTTGATCTTCTAGGGAATGAGTCTAGTGATGCACAAGGTATTAAGACTCAAGTCGAGTTTTAATTTGAATCATGACTAAGTGGAAAATTGATTTCATGGTGCGAATGAGGATAGTTACGAAGTTAGAGGTAAAGATTAATGGACTAGTGGATTCCAAGGGATAGTTTGTCTAGGAGTTTTGAAAGATCGAGTTGAGTTTTGGATCATGAGTGAACATCACGAGGACGAGTTGAGCATTCACTCCAGAACATGGAGATGTACCGAGTTTCTAATCAGAATTTTGGACGAACAAAAGCAAAGGAGTAAGTGGTTAAGGTTGTGCGAATGCACGGAATGCCAACAAATATTATTTCCAACGTAGACTAAATGCAAGTGGTCAAGCTGGACAACATAGAGCTGAAAGATGATATGTCTTTTGAGACGCCGTCGGTCAACATTAGGGCTAGAAAGTGAAACAATCGAGAGGAAAGCAGAGTGCTTTAGTAAAAGATATTTGGAACAAAGACACGGACGATGCTATATGGGAGTGAGAGGAAAAAGATCAAGGAATAATATCCGGAGCTTTTTACTGAACCCTAAGTTTCGAGGACGAAACTTTCTTTTTGGAGGGTAGTAATGTGAGACCCAAGCTTTTAAGCTTAGAATAAATCGAATAAAATTTCTATTCACGATTAGTTTGATGTAACGTGAAGGAACACCTGAACAAGTTTATCGAATGGAATTAATTTATGAAGGAGAAAGTTCAGGAAAAGGCTAAGAATAGTATTAAAGTCGATATAAGTTATAGCGTGAGTCTTATTCGCTTACGCCTAGGGCAAGAGCGTTAGTAAACGATTAATTTACCCTTAAAGCACTATAGGAACTAATTCCAAAAATATTCAGAGGAATGTCAGAATTTCTCTTATTCATTTTCATGACAAGCGTTTTGACACGAAACCCTGGGTTGTACAAACGTCAAATTCCAATACTCGGAAGTTTGCCGAAACCGAAACCCTGATAGTTCAGAAACCCTAAAATCAACGGATGATGAAGACTTTTTCCGTTCGGAGCTTCAAATAAAGATTTCATCCTCGTGCGCCCACTCTAATCGACGTTCCAAATCTTTCTTCAGAAGGAAGTTTCTGCATCCGAGGTCAAAACCATAAAGTGCATTTTAAGCCGGTAAACATTAAAAACAAGCCTCGAAAACCAAAAATGATACTGATATTTCTTTGAAGAATTAGAAGATTCAGCGGGAAGATTATCGTGTCTAAAATACGTTGGAATCAGTAGGAAAAATCGGAATCGCGAAATTTTCATTTTTCCGCATTTTCCATTTCCTATATATAGTTTGAAAAATGAAAAAAAAAAACAAAAAAATCACAACACACACACACACGGCAGTAGCTTCAAGAGGAGGAGGAGGAGAAAAGTGATTTTGCAAATTCTTGACCGATCGTCGTTCCGTTCGTTGCTACGCGTAGACCTCGAGGTACTGATGCAATTCCTTACTTCTAATCGTCAATTCTGTCGCTTTTCTCTTTGTCTTTCTGTGCTCAAAGTTTTGAGCTTTTTGTAAAACTATCCAAATAACTTGATTTCAGTGTCTAAACTTATTGCCTACGTGCTGTAGAGCATGAATATCCGGTTGTTTTCTGCTGAATCTCGCCGAATTGCCGTCGAGTTTCAATTCTGCTCAAAAACCCATTTTTATGTTGAGGTTCCGCTTTTTGGATCAAAAACTCTCGACTGAGCTTAGCTTTAGTAGGATTAGTTGTTATAAATGTCGTTAGGATCGACCCCATCTAATTTGTTTTTCGAAATTCTGATTTTGAGTTTCCGAGCTAAAAATATTGACCAAAATACCCCTGCGACAGTTTTCGACCCGATAATTTTTCTGAGAGTTTCCCTGGCCTAGATATCGCCTAAGAATACCAAGGAATTGATTTAGATCGTAGAAAAAGTTCGAAAACCCTATTTTCCATAGTGGCCGAAACCTATTTACTTGGGTACCGTGTCCAAAAATAATATTTGGGTCTCTATGACCTAAGCCATTGCGTAGCTCTTTCAATTGTCGAAATTTCGGCGCCGGTTTCGTGTCATTCCGAGTTCTGTAGCTCGAGTTATGCACGTTTTAGCGAATAAAGTGTTTTTGTACAAAACTTGAATCGAGTCAAAACTCATCCATTCGGCGAAAGCCCTTTCATATGTGCCTAAATGTGGTACTCTGAAGCTTCTTGAGCTTTGTCTAACTTTAGTTAGTATTGTTTCGAGTATATCGACTTAATTTAATTGATTTTTGCTTTGTTTGCTCTAAGGTTCGTTTGTGGAAACCTTGGGCTTGACTGAGCAAGCTTGTGAGCGAGACCTGCACCGCGAGACTGGAACAACTCGAGGTTAGGGCAGCTTACTTACTAGCTATTGATTTATAGGCGTCGATAAATTCGACTTGAATATTGCTTGATATTGAATATTGCTTGGATATTGTTTATCGCTTTGAACTGCGAAATATTTTCTAGAGGCTTCGGCCGAGTAAACTTATATGAGACGTGTGTCTCCGTTTTCTGAGAGGCTTCGGCCGTTTACTGGTTTCTGTCTTATCGCTTTCTAGTGGATATGACAAGGTTATGTTTACAGCACTGCCATATTGATTCATCGCTCGATAGAGCTTGATGTATTTGCGTTTATGATTAAATTGTGCTGACTATATTCGTGTATTTTGATGCCACTTTTGGAGTGTAGAATACACTTACCTTCGTCAAGACGATGACGGGTTTGGTTTGGGAATGTTTGTTAGGTCGAACCAATGTTCGAACCTTCATTGTTCTAGGGGATCTAGTGCTGTCTCGGGGAGTCGTTTGGGTTTGATGGGAACTTTGAACTTATAGAGTTTTGGACCGAAAATCATAATCTGTTTTATGTAAATAAATCCATAATATATTTATTAAGAATATAATGCTTTTAATTAATGACGATGATTCAACGAAAAAGACTTAGGAATGAAAGTGAGTTTGGAAAACGGGAATGGGTCGGTGATCCTAGCTTTGGGAACTTTATTTTGAAAGGTGTTGGAAATGAAAACTGAACTTTGGAGTTAACGACATAATGCACTAACTTACGATGGAACACTTTACCTAATAAAAGAAATATTGTTTTAAGGGAACTCATTATATGGAAAAGAATTTGAAGATGGGCTTTAGCCAAGGGTCTGGCGTTAGTAAGGTACCTAGTAGAGTACTCTTGGCACAACAGGAAGTGACAGTCAGCCGTGTAGAGTTGTATCATGCCTGTTGATGTCTGGCGTAGCAAGCAGGATGGTTAAACCTGTGGGGTCATAACCGACTTGACTATAGCCTAGGTTTCTCGTCGTAGAAGCCTCTGGTCAATGAACCAATTTTTACCTGTGAGGACGAGTCGTGGTTTTGATAATCATATTTCACACATGCATATACGCGATGAAGTGCCAAGCAGAGTACTTCGGTATAGCAGGAAGTAACGATCAGCCATGGAGAGTTGAATCGGTCCTGACTATACCTGGCACAACAGGGAGAAACGAGCATCCATGTAGAGTTGTATCGCTCCTGTTGATGTTCGGCATAGCAAGCAGAAATGGTCAAACCATGAAGAGTTTGTACCGTCTTGACTATAGCCAAAGGTGATAAGCGACACCCGAGCAGAAATGGTTAAACACGAGGCCAGTGTAACGACCGTCTCGAGGTGCCCAGCCTTTAAGTGGCAATACCGTTGGCGTTTGTCCCGTCGCCAAGCAGAGTGACGTCGTTGTTTTTTCCCGTCGCCAAGCAGAGCGACGTCGTTGATTGTCCCGTCGCCAAGCAGAGTGACGTTATTCGGGTTTGTGTCAGCATATCCTGCATTGGCACACCATGCATCTTATTATGATTAACGTTGCATGCATACATGCACCTTGTTGATTTATTGAGCCATTGTTTATTGAACTGTTGAGATAGCAGATATCGAATTGTTTATTAGAGCCTTGATAACATGTTATGTATATACCTTAGGGTAGGCAATACATAAATTACATGTATATATACAACATATATATATATGCCCCCTTATTCTTCACATGTTGTTTGTATTATCTATTTTATTCTGTGAGTTGACCCTAGCGCCTTGGCTTTGTTTGTATGTTTGTGTTTGGGCGGTCGGCCTGCTGCCAAGCGTCCGTCAGCCGATTCGTGATGATTCGTCACTCGAGGAGGACCAGGAGCGTAATGACTATTACTGAAGTTTCGACGAGGACCCGGACTGAATGCATGACCAGATGAGGGTCGATGATGGAAGTATAGGGTATGGGTGTTTAGCGCCTACTAAGGTTGGGTGTTAGTGTCATAGCTCTGATTCGTCATCTGTACTTTTGGGACAGGGTAGTTTCCGACAGATTGCTTTTCGGTGTGGTTCTCCGTTGATGGGAATCGCATGGAGTAGTCGGACGTAGGAAGTCTTTTTGGAAGCCGTTTTGGGCTGACTTACTTTTCGGAGGACTGTATTTATAAAACTTATGACTCTATTTATGAGTCGCACTTGTTTGCCGTTGGGCAATACTTTTAGTTACTTGATGTTGCTTTCCGTCACTTGAGGACACTCGTGACGATGATTTTAGTTGTAGCAAGGGATGTACTTACATTGTATGTTAATCGCTGTTAATCGCGAATGGGTTGAGTCTTTATATCGACAAGTCTTTTTATTTAAACAAAACGAAAAAAAAATACCTGCTTTTCCGATTTATTTTATTCTTGAGTTACTAAAGTGACGCCACCGAAATCGGGGTGTTACACGCCTGTGAAGCCTAGGGCCGACGAGGGCGGGGAGTGATCGCCGGTGCAGTGAGGCACGGACAAGGAGCGGCTCCTGACAGGCTTCTAGGCGGAGGGGCACATGAATGAACCGATTTCACACCCGAACAAGAGGTATTCCGAGACTGTATAGGGATGGACTATACAGTTGAGGAGGGCATAAAAGATTTGATTGGTACTACTCATAACAACAAGTTGCAACTTCTTTTCGGGAGCCCAACTCATAAGAACTCCATGATTAAGTGTGCTAGCCTTGGAGCAATATTATGATGGGTGACCTCCTGGGAAGTTTTCCCGGGAAGCGCGCGAGTGAGGACAAATCGCGCTGAAAAGACTCGTGTTGTTACCGTGAGGCCATTCGTCAGATCGGGATGTTACAAGTGGTATCAGAGCCGACCTCTCCCAGTACGGTGTGGTTCAAGGACGAACCAAGCGGAAGCTGGTGGGCCTGTGAAGCCCGGGGCCGACGAGGGCGGGGGGTGATCGCTGGTGCAGTGAGGCACGGACAAGGAGCGGCTCCTGACAGGCTTCTAGGCGGAGGGGCACATGAATGAACCAATTTCACACCCGAACAAGAGGTATTCCGAGACTGTATAGGGATGAACTATACAGTTGAGGAGGGCATAAAAGATTTGATTGGTACTACTCATAACAACAAGTTGCAACTTCTTTTCGGGAGCCCAACTCATAAGAACTACATGGTTAAGTGTGCTAGCCTTGGAGCAATATTATGATGGGTGACCTCCTGGGAAGTTTTCCCGGGAAGCGCGCGAGTGAGGACAAAGCGCGCTGAAAAGACTCGTGTTCTTACCGTGAGGCCATTCGTCAGATCGGGATGTTACAAGATACGCTTCTCAGGGGAGGTTAGTGTAGGAGTAGTGTCATAGCTCTGATCGTCATGTTCTCATTTTGGGGCAGGGTAGGTCCTCAACCTTTAGCTTTTTGTGTGGATCACAGAGTGTTGGTCGGACTAGGTGGTCTTGTTTAGGCCATTTTGGGCTGACTTACTTTCTTATGGAGGACTGTATTTCGAATACTTGACCTTTACTTTGGTTTGTACATATTTGCCTGCAGGCACTACTTTCAGATACTTTCTGCCACTCTTCCCGTCACTTGAGGTTACTCGTGACGTGGCCTGCTACTTACAACGGGAACTGTATTGGTTATGCTTATCGTTGTTGGGTTGAGTCTTTATTTCGACAAGTCTTTTATTTAAAAACAAAACGAAAAAAAATTCACGTTTTTCCGCTTTATTTGATTTTTGGTTACTAAAGTGACGCCACCGAAATTGGGGTGTTACATTGTGGTATCAGAGCTTGTCGAGTCTTTCAAGAGTCTTTGGGGAATAGGTCTTCTATGCTAGGTTGTGTGACTTTGCAAAGAGTGAAAATTGATTGTCTGCCGATCGATTTTTTGCTTTGAATTGATTGAAGTTACAACTTAATTATATTGTATAGTTATGCTAAATGTTATCTTATGATGAGTACTAACTGTTTGTTTGACTAGACATAGAATGGTGAACCCTGACCGGATGGCGAAGGCAATAGCTACAATGATTGAGGAAATGATGAACCAGGCTACTGAGGACACTTACAGACGCGCTGACAAGGCTACACTTGAGAAACCCCAACAACTAATGGCGGCGGTCATGTATCAGCATAGAGGAATGGACCGAGCTGGAGGACCACTGAGATTAGGTTCTCAGAACTACCAGCAGTGGAAGCCATATCAGCATTTTGAGGGAAGAGACCTTATCCCAGGATCGTGCAAGCCAACGACCGCTACAACTAGAGGGGAGCAAGTTAGCCACGAATCTGTGTCATGTTTCCATTGTGGAAAACTTGGGCACTATGCTTTCCAGTGCTCAGTGATTAGATCAAAATGCTTCAAGTGCAATCGACTGGGATATCTAGTCGTGAACTGCAAGACACCCCAGGCGGGACCGTCTGACTACAAAATGAAGGGCAAGGTTTTTTCCATAGCTGGAGGAGCAAGGAATCAAGCTACCAACCGTGAAGTGTCATGCTTCAGCTGTGGGGAAATCGGGCACTATGCCAATAAGTGCAAGGACAAGAGGAAGCGATGCTTCAATTGTAACCAACTGGGGCACTTCGTTGAGGAGTGCAAGGCGCCCAAGGGCGAATCATCAGGAGCTGCTAGAGGAAAGCACCCTGCTGCTAAAGCAAGAGTTTACATCATGGATGGTGAAGAAGCCAAAGGAGTTGATGATCTGATCAGAGGAGATTGCGAGATTGACGGTAACCTCCTAACTGTACTTTTCGATTCCAGCGCAACGCATTTGCTTATCTCTAAGGATTGCGTGACCAGACTGAAACTACCTGTTACTGCTTTGAGTTTCGATCTTATTGTTACTACACCTGCTAAAACCCTACTTGCTAATGGTGCATGCATGTACTGTTCGGTGACATATAGAGATAGAGTCTTTAATGCTAACCTAGTATGTATAACTCTCAAGAACTTAGATGTTATCCTAGGAATGGATTGGTTATCCCATTATCATTGTCTTTTGGACTATAACCGAAAGAGAGTGGTGTTTCCTGACTCGGATCTTTTCGAGTATCTATCCGCCAATCACATTAGTGTCTCTTTGAACGAAGGATCTCAAGAGTATTCATTGTTGCTAGAGGGTAAAGAGAATCCGGATGTGAACAGTATTCCAATTGTGCGAGACTTCACTGATGTTTTTCCTGGAGATGTACCTGGATTGCCGTTTGTACGCGACATCAAGTTTGCTATTGACATCGTACCGGGAATAGGGCCGATTTCGATTGCACCATATCGGATGACACATGCAGAGTTAGTGGAATTGTAGTCTCAGATAGAGGATCTTCTGTGAAAAGGATTTATTCGACCAAGCGTTTCGCCTTAAGGAGCGCCAGTTTTGTTGGTAAAGAAGAAGGATGGGAGATCTAGATTGTGTGTCGATTACCGACAACTCAACAAAGCAACCCATTAAGAATAGGTATCCGTTACCAAGAATTGATGATTTGATGGATCAGCTTTGAGGAGCTGCTGTGTTCTAAAAAATAGACCTGAAGTCGGGCTATCATCAGATCAGAGTGAAGACTGAGGATATTCAGAAGATTGCATTCAGAACTCGCTATGGACATTATGAGTATCTAATGATGCCATTTGGAGTGACAAATGCACCTGCTATTTTCATGGATTATATGAACAAGACCTTTCACACATTCTTAGATCGGTTTGTCATGGTGTTGATCGACGACATTTTGATTTACTCAAAGGAAGCTAAGGAACATGAGGAGCATCTGCGTCAAGTATTGCAAGTGCTGAGGGAGAAGGAGTTGTATGCCAACCCTTCCAAGTGTGAATTTTGGCTTGAAGAAGTCAAATTCTTAGGCCATGTGATCTCTAAAGAAGGTATAGTTATGGACCTAGCGAAGGTAGAGATCGTGTTAGCGTGGGAGCATCCAAGGACTGTGACTGAGATCAGAAGTTTTGTCGGTTTGGTGGGATATTATCGATGTTTCATCGAGAACTTCGCCAAGATTGTTGGACCTTTGACTCAACTTACGAGGAAGGATCAACCTTTTGCATGGACCGAAGCGTGTGAAACAAATTTTCAGACGATGAAGGAACGTTTGACAACGTCACCTATACTCGTTCTGCCACAACCAGAGGAACCGTATGAGGTTTACTGTGATGCTTCGCATCAAGGTTTGGGATGTGTGCTGATGCAACATCGGAAAGTAGTAGCTTATGCTTCAAGACAACTGAAGATTCAGGAGAAGAACTATCCGACTCATGACTTGGAGTTAGCTGCCATAGTGTTTTCACTAAAAATTTGGAGGCATTACTTATATGGATGCACTTTTACCATATTTAGTGATCATAAGAGTTTGAAATACTTGTTTGATCAGAAGGAGGTGAACATGAGACAACGACGATGAATGAAATTCATCAAGGACTACGAGTTTACACTGCAATATCATCGTGGAAAGGCAAATGTTGTTGCTGATGCCTTGAGCAGGAAGATGCATATCTCGTCAATGATGGTTAAAGAGCTGGAATTGCTGGAGCAATTTCGTGATTTGAGTTTGGATGTTAGATCATCCAAAGGAAAGTTGAAGTTCGGTATGATCAGGAGCGCCAATGGATTGATGGAAGAGATTAGAGATCAACAATTGCAAGATGAGTTTCTACTCGGGAAAAGAAATTTGGTAATTCATGGCAAGGACCCAGAATTCAAGGTAAGAAGTGACAATATCCTGCGATGCAAGGATAGAGTCTGCGTACCTAACAACCCTGATTTGAGAAGATTGATTATGGATGAAGGTAATGGTCAATATGCAAGTGCACATATATCTCCAAGTTTTAATATCGAATCCACAGAGATTGTGAGAGTAGTGGGTTTAAGCACAAAGTTTGTAGTTGCAAAAGCAATAAAAGTTTCAATTGTTTGGTTTGGTTGTCGTGACAAATTGTCAAGATAGTAGTTGTTAAAAAGATGAAAATATCAGTTACTGATCATCTAATCTACTCTAGCGAACCTATCCCATGCAAATGAGACCTTGATTCATTCCTTGTTCTTCTAGCCTAGTTAACTACTTGTTGATGCCTCATACAAGCAATTCCCTCAAACTGAAAGTTAGGCCCAATTCCTTGTGTGCCTAATCATGCATTTTAGGCTCTAAGTACTTTATGTTCAGGCCAACGAAACCCAACCCTTCCTCTATTCCTAGTAGCAAGCATAGAAGGGTTAATCTCAATTCATGTCCCCAAACTACAACAATCTTCCGATATGATTATAGTCTAGTCTATAGCAAGATGTACATCCAATCTAAGCATGCAAATGGAATTGAAATTCAAGGTAGAATCAAGAACAAGGGCATAGAGATAGGAATTATAACAAGAGTTTCATAGAATCACTTAAACCCAAAGCAGAAAGTAAACTAGCCACTCATGGCTAGGAAATCCATACAAAGAAATGCAAAGAAACCTGGAAAATACAAGGTGGAAGCTTCCCACAAGCCCCAAAAGCACTTCCTAAGCTTCAATACTTGGTAAAATTATAAGAAAAAATCATAACTTCTGAACAAAATGGCCAAAAGCCTTATTTATAGGCATTCGGGTCGAGCCAGGGCGCTCAAGCGCTGCACAGGGGCGCTTGAGCGCCAGTCACACGTTTCAAAGTCCTTCTAGCTTTCTTTAAATCCCTTTGATTGCTTCCTTCAACTTTTCATGCTCCTTGGCCTTCCTTCTTCATTAGTTTCAGCTGCACACTTGATGGCCAAGCTAAGGAAAGAATATCTAGAAGATCAATGTAAGGCCCAAGTTTTTAAACTTATGCTAAGTGAATAAACTTCTTATTCACGATTAGGGTTGATGTAATGCGAAGGGAAACCTGAACAAAAGTTTATTAAATGAAATAAATATATGAAGGAGAAAGTTCAGGAAAAGTCTGAGGATTGTATCGAAGTCGATTTAAGTTATAGCACGACTAATATTCGCTTTAAAACCTAGGACAAGAATCTTAGGAAATAACACTATGTTCCACCCTTGGAACACTGTAGGATTTTAGTCCAAAAATCTTCAGAGAAATGTTAGAACTTCTCTTTTTCCATATATCAAAATCGTTTCGAGGCGAAACTCTAGGATCTACGAACGTCCGATTCCAATCATCGGAAGTTTGCCGAAACCGAATCCCTGGTATTTCAAAACCCTAGAATCAACCGACAATGAAGACTTTTTCTATTCAGAGCTTCAAATGAAGATTCTACACGCGTACACCCATTTCTCTTGATGATTTCAATCTTTCTTCAGAAGGAAGTTTTCTATTCCGACATCCGATGCAAAAAAGCAACTTATCGGGTAAAATAGTTTTATACCGACTATGCATTAGTTGCCAAAAATACAAGGAGACCTCTTTATAGTTTTGGAATTCTTTTGCCAAAACATATCTATTAATTCACGGAGAATGACGCCGGAAAAATCAAATTCGCGAAACTTTCATTTTCCCGCGAATTTCCATCTTCTATATATAGCAAACAAGTGAGAAAAAAACACAAAACTCCTCCATTTTCTCTCCTCAAGGCCGCGAGCTTCACCAAGGAAGAAGGAAGAAGAATTTTCTTCATTACTTGCTTGATCGTTGATCCGTTAGTTGCTGCTTCAAGGTTTCGAGGTATAGTCGCTAATCCTTACCTCTGATCGCTTTTTCCATAACTTTTATGTAGACTTTTCTGAGCTGATAGTTTATGGGTTTTTGCAAAACTATCCCAAATCTTTCATTTCTGATTCTAAACCTCTTCTTTATGTGCCCAAGATCACTTCTGCCGGATTAGATTTTCCGTTATGTCGCCGGAATTCCGCCGGAATCAATTTTAGCCTAAAATACCCATTTTTGGAGTTTTTGGAGTAAAGCTTCAACCTTTAGGCTGAAAACTATCGCCTTAGCTTAGTGCTAGTAGGATTAGTTGTCATAAACGTCGTTGGTGACGTCCCTGCAAAATTTGGTTTTTGGGATTTCAGTTTTGAAATTTCAAGTTAAAAATCATGACCAAAATACCCCTGCGACAGTTTTTGATCCGATAATTTTTCCGAGTTCAGAATAACATTAGTTACGGCTAATGATAGCATAGGAACCAAGTTTGATCGAAGAAAAATCGAGTCTTCTAATTGTGAAAAGTGGCCGAACCTATTAAGGGGGAGGAGGAATAATTTCATTTTTCCGAAAACTTGTCTTTCGCGTTAGATTATCGTACCTTAGAGTATAGACTACCTCGAGTAACCTTAGTAAGTATCGATAGCTTAGTTTTCGATAGATTCTGATAGTATTTCTGTGATTTTGTTTTAAAGGAACTTTTGAGGAATTTCCTGAGGAACAACACTTTGATTGTGAGGAAGAGTTGGAAGTTCATCCTGGAGAATCTGCAGGTGAGGGCTTCTCACTGAATCTCTAGTTAATACTTAGGGTCGATGCTTTCGACATTGTTTACTGTTTATGCACTGGATTGTGTGTGATTGGAAAATGTTTTCTGAGGCTTCGGCTGACAATGTAGATGATGCATCTACTGAATGTTTTGATGAGTGAATTACATGCTAAGTGCTAATTGGGTAATTTAGGATGTGTGGTGCATGCCTTATATGCTAAGTGCTATGTGGTTATTGCGTAATATATTGATATATGACATGTTGATTGATTGTACTGAGTTATTTATACTTTTGCAATGAAGATCTGCCTTCCCTACTTCCTGTTCTCCTACTTGAAGGAATGCATCCGGAAGTCTCGCACCACTGCCTCCATCAAGTCAGCAATCAAATATATCCCCTTTGGGAGACTGCTCTCAGACTTTCTCATTGAAAGCAACCTAGTGCAAGATCTGGTCAATGCTTGATGTGTAGAGGATCTGAGCACCATGGTCAGTGATGTCTTCACTGCAAATTCTCTGAAGAAGATGGGTTTGGTCCAGAAGAAGATTGCTCCTGCTCGTGAAGACACATCTTCTGAGATCAGAAGTAGAAGGATGCCTCTGAATGACTACCCTCTGTGGACACAGGCAGACAATCCTGACGCCATTAGGTGCTATGTTGATGACCTAAGGGCTCAAGGATTCGAAATTGAACTTGATGATTTCGTCAGCAGACTGCCGCCAGCTCCAGAGTTTCCTTCTCCTCCCAAGAAGAAAGCTCAGAGGAAGATGATACTGGACGAATCTTCTGAGGAATCCGATGTCCCTCTGGTCAAAAAGAAGAAGAGAAAGCCTGATGATGGTGATGATAGTGATAATGAGGATGGTCCTCCTAAGAAGAAGAAGAAGCAGGTCAGAATCGTGGTGAAGCCTACTCGGGTGGAACCAGCTGCTGAAGTGGTCAGAAGGACTGAACCTCCTGCCAGAGTGACTAGATCATCAGCACATTCAAGTAAGCCTGCACTTGCTTCTGATGATGATTTGAATTTATTTGATGCACTCCCTATATCTGCCATGCTCAAACACTCCTCAAATCCCCTCACTCCTATTCCTGAATCCCAACCAGCTGCACAAACCAGCTCTCCACCACATTCCCCAAGATCTTCATTCTTTCACCCTTCCCCTACTGAAGCACCTCTCTGGAATTTGCTTCAGAACCAACCCTCTAGGTCAGAAGAACCTACCTCTCCCATCACCATTCCATACAACCCACTCGAACAACCAGAGCCTACCCACACAGACCATGAACCCAGAACCTCTGATCACTCTGTCCCAAGAGCATCAGAACGTCTGGCTCTCAAACCCACGGATACAGACTCTTCCACAGCCTTTACACCTGTATCCTTCCCAACCAATGTTGCTGATTCTTCTCCCTCCAATGTCTACCTTAGAGGAATATTACCTCACTTGTCCAAGCCCTAGGAGATATCCTGGCCCTAGACCTGAACGTCTAGTTGACCCAGATGAACCTATCTTGGCCAATCCTTTACAAGAGGCAGACCCTTTGGCTTAACAAGCTCACCCTGCCCCTGACCAACAAGAGCCTATTCAACCAGAACCTGAACCCGAACAATCAGTGTCTAACCAATCCTCGGTTAGATCACCCCATCCTCTGGTTGAAACTTCAGACCCTCACCTTGGAACCTCTGAACCCAATACTCAAATGATTAACATTGGTTCTCCACAAGGTGCCTCTGAAGCTCATAGCAGCAATTACCCAGCCTCTCCTGAAACCAACCTCTCCATAATTCCTTATACTCACCTTCAACCCACATCTCTCTCTGAGTGCATCAATATTTTCTATCATGAAGCCTCTTTGAGGCTCCGCAATGTGCACGGTCAGACTGACCTCAGTGAGAATGCTGCACGTGTGGCTGATGAGTGGAACAATCTGGGCACTTGGCTGGTGGCTCAAGTTCCAATTATGATGCAGCTCCTGCATACAGAGGGAAGTCAGAGGATTGAGGCTGCCAAGCAAAGGTTTGCTCGAAGGGTGGCTCTTCATGAACAAGAACAGAGACACAAGCTTCTTGAAGCTATTGAAGAAGCCAAGAGAAAGAAAGCTCAAGCAGAAGAAGCTGCACGTCAAGCAGCAGCTCAAGCTGAACAAGCCAGACTAGAGGCAGAGCGACTTGAAGCTGAGGCTGAAGCTCTTAGATGCCAAGCACTTGCACCAGTTGTGTTTACTCCTGCTGCTTCTGCTTCCATTCCAGATTCTCAAGCTGCTCAGAATGTTCCTTTCGGTTCTGCTCAGTCAAGCTCATCCAGACTCGACATCATGGAACAACGTCTTGACATTCATGAATCCATGCTGATTGAGATGAAGCACATGATGATGGAACTTCTGCGACGAACTGACAAACCTTAGTTTTAGGATCTCTTCATTTTCTTTCTTTTTCTTTAACGTTGTTTTATTTAAACTCTGTCTCTTTTTATTTACTTATTCTACTTTGTTCGTTTGTGATTATCCCTGCATATCTATATATATTTGTGTCACATATGTTTGCAAAAATCCGTTTATTCATAATATTTTTCTGTTTACATCATATATTTTTCTGTTTACATCATACATTTTTTTTATGTTTACATCATACATTCTTTCCCTAATATCTAGAATGGAGGATCCCTCCTCATTCTTCTGCACTCCTGGCGCTGCTCTGACCTATCCTTCTCCAGACGCTCCAGTACATGCTGGATGTTGCTGAGCCTGTCCTTTAGCTCATCCCTCTCCAGAATCTCTTCTGCAGTCTTGAGCTTCTCTTCCAAACTCTCTTTTTCTTCCAGCAGCTTGTGTTCAAGCCGGCTGAGTTCTTGCACCTCCTCAACGAAGGCAAGAAATTCCCTCAGGTCTCTCTCCAACTCTGGACGCAGGTCCTCTTCCAGCAGTGTCCGTGTCAGCTCCGCGATGGTCGTTGTACCCTCTGGATGCCTGATGTTCAGGAACAAGTCCTCCTCAAAGGCCCTCTTCCTCAGCTCTTCTAGTGCTACGATGTATGATGCTATTTTTTTTTCCTTACTGAAAATTGTTCGAGGTGTGAAGCTTACCTTTCTCTCCAACGCTTTATATAGGCTTCACTTTCTCTCTGAAAGTTAATGCTTCTACAGTTTCTCGAGGTTAAGTTCTTGGTAACTGACCCTTCTCTTTACTCACTTGACCGGTGGTAAACGTTCTTCTCCTGCATTAACTCTTCTATTTATTTCGCCTAACTCTGATTCTTGCATCATTTTCATTTTCTTTAAACTTGGACCTTCTCTAAGGGGGAGTACCTTGTACTTCAAGCTAAGTTTTTCACACCCCAAGCTTTTTGCTTATGACAAAAAGGGGGAGTAAACCCAGTTTTTGATGTGTAAGATGTGTTAGTGTGATTTATTTTTCTTTTGGAGATTTTAAGAGTTCCACCTTCATGACCATAGATGTGTCACTGGGCAAATACAAGGAATACATTTCACTTCTTCTGAAGTGATTATAAGTTGACTCTGATACCCAAGACTCTGATACCCTGTCCGTGACTCTGATTACTTATGCGCTCTGATTACTCGATTTTCATCTATGTCATAAGTTTTTCACTCTGAACTCTTATATTATTTAGCTCAGAATCTAGACTTTACTAACGTTTTCATCAAGTATTAGATTCAGGGGGAGCTAAGCTCAGAATCAAGCAGTGACTTGAATTCAGAATGAGCAAGATAAACTATTCACATCAGGATAAGTCTTATTCTATATCTCTAAACTCTGAGTGAATTCAGTTTAATGTTTAAGAATTGTTCATCAAAAATCTTAGTTTTGTCATCATCAAAAAGGGGGAGATTGTAAGATCAAGCTTTGATCTAGTAGTACAACTCTATATTTTGATGATTACAAGTTAACCTTTCGATATGAACAATTGTGGTACTCTAACGTGTTTTTCTGAGTGTGCTACTTGCAGGCTCTGACCTCAACTCAATCTCACACAAATCAGAAGCACTGTGTATAAAGAGCTACCCAAGCAACGCTTTCGCATTCACCATGTTCAGTATGAACAGTGGAAAAGCTTCAGAAGTTCTGAAGTTATACAAACTCTGATGTGGACTCAGTCACGAGAAGCTCTGAAGATCCAGAAAGTCTGATAACCAAGAAACACTGAAGGCTCAGATGTTCTGATGGTGTAGAAGACTCTGAAGATCCAGAAGCTGAATAGTGGAAACTCTGAAGTCCAGAAGCAAGAAACTCTGAAGGCCATGTTCTTCCCTCTGAGTTCAGAATCAGAAGATACAATGGTCAGAGGATCTGTGCTTTCCCTCTGACTCTGATCAACCGGCTTCACAAGTTCCAATATGAAGCATTCCCTTGATCAGAAGTCTCCTAGGTTTAAAGGTCGCGTCGCTATCCAAGTACAAAAGCTACTGTACCTTCCTGACGACCTACCTAACGTTCTCAGCCACAGCAGAAGCTGGATTTTCCAGAACTGCCCTCCAACGGTAGCATTTCCCATGCATCGCTCAACCCTAATCCTTGGAGTATATAAAGAGGCTGAAGACTGAAAGAAACGGCTAGAAGCATTCACATACGCAAGACAATCTTAAATTCTTCTAAGTTTTTCTTTCATCTGAAATTCATTGAGTTTACTATTAGCTTTTTAGAAGCAAATCTCTTGTAAACAATTCTTTGATAAACAGTTTGTTTAGTTCCTTTAGGAGATCAAGGTTGATCGGATCCTAGAGAAGACTAAGAGAGTGAATCTTAGTGTGAGCTAAGTCAGTGTAATTGTTAGTCACTTGTAGGTTTCAAGTGCAGTTGTAACTCTTACCTGATTAGTGGATTGCCTTCATTCTAAGAAGGAAGAAATCACCTTAACGGGTGGACTGGAGTAGCTTGAGTGATTTATCAAGTGAACCAGGATAAAATCCTTGTGTGCTTTTCTATCTCTTATCTTTAGCACTTAAGTTCTCGAAAGATTTGTCAAAATCTTTAAGGTGGAAGTTTTATACTGAAAACGTTATTCAAACACCCCCCCTTTCTACCGTTTTTCATACCTTCAGTTGTGACCATCGGATTGAGATGAGTCGGATGATTTGGAGATCATCGTGGATTACGTGTGTTGGGAAGAAGTGTCTTTTGTCGCAGAATCGACTTTACCTTAGGGTAAGCTTTTAGAAACATTAATTTAGCTAGAACACGTGGCGACGTGTCGAGTGAGGTCGGAGACGTTGTTTGGCTAATCACTGCATTGCATGCACTCATTAAGTGGTTTTAACACGGCGAGATACCGGACCACGGCGGATTCCAAAATTGGTTATAAGACCAGGATTTCCGCGTAAGAGCGCTGCTAGGTGACTCTTAGTAGCAGACCGAAATGGCAGGCCTTCGGGTTTTATGCTGATCTGACTACATGTTGTTGTTGGAGTAAGAGGCACACGGGCCGAAATGGTCCCACCGTGGCTGGTGCTAGGACTGATCCGATGATGTCCATCCGTTTCCGGAATGCATTGGTTAACTGGGTTAACCGCCATATCATTTCATGCAACATGCATACTGACTTAGTTGCTGAGTGTGATTGATAATCGTTAATTTTATCTGATGCATGCTATGTGTTATTATTATCGTTATATTCATTGCGCAACCCTAGGATGTTATCCCTAGCTATAAGCCTAAGTGACTATTCTATTATCTGTATCTATCCGTGCTATTATTTACATAATTCTTTGGAGTTGACCCTCGCGTCTTCTGTGTGTGCTTTGGCGGACTACGCCCTTTGTCAGATGTCCATGGCGGACTAGTTCATGATGGTTCACCCTTCGGGGGGAACTAGGGTTGAGATGCTGGAACAAGAGCGCATCGCGTTCGCGAGAGGAGGACGGATGGTGTACATAGACTAGGAGGACAGATTCGGACGACGATCATGCTAGCATGTAGGTTTTAGTGCTGGAGTGAGTTCCTCGAGATGGGATTAGTGTAGGAGTAGAGTCTTAGCTCTGACCGTTATGTTTTCTTTTGGGAACAGGGTAGTTTCCTGCCGATAGCTTTTTGTGTGGTTTCTTTACGGGAATCACAGAGAGTTGGTTGGACTTAGGAGGTCTTGTTTTAGGCCGATGGACCAGCTTATTCTCATTTTTGAGGGATAGTGTTGCGAACACTTGACCTTTCTTTTAGTTTGTACCTTTTGCCTACGGGCGCTACTTTCTACTACTTTCCGTCACTAGAGTGTAACACCCCGATTTCGGTGGCGTCACTTTAGTAACCAAAATAAACTTAATGCGGAAAAACGTGAATATTTTTTTTTCGATAATAACTAAGACAAGACTGAATTAAATAAAACCCAAAAGCGAAAAGCAATAGAATTAATATACAATATATAAACAGCCCCCGCTGTAAGTAACAACCTCGTCACGAGTAACCTCCAGTGACGGAAAGAAAAGTACAACGCCCGTAGGCAAAATATACAAACCAAATGAAAAGGGTGAAGTGTCCGCAACACCATCCCTCAAAAACTGAGAATCAGCTGGTCCATCGGCCTGAAGCAAGACCTCCTAAGTCCAACCAACTCTCTGTGATTCCTGTAAAGAAACCACACAAAAAGCTATAGGTGGGAAGCTACCCTGTCCCAAAAGAAACAAATGATGTTCAGAGCTAAGACTCTACTCCTACACTAATCTCATCTTGAGGAGCTCACACCAGCACTAAAACCAACATGCTAGCATGATCGTCGTCCAAATTCGAAAATCCAGAACGACCTAGTCTATGTACACCATCCGTCATCGCTACCGCGACGCGCTCCTGTTCCAGCATCCCAACCTAGTTTCCCCCGAAGGGTGGACCATGGTGAACCAGTCCGCAATACTCATCTGACAAAAGGCGTTGTCCGCCAAAACACACACAGAAGACGCGAGGGTCAACTCTGAAGAACTATGTAGATAATAACACCGATAGATATAAATAAGATAATAGCCACTTAGGCTTATAGCTAGGGATATCATTCCTAGGGTTGCATATTTCCACAAAGAATATAACGACTGTAAATCACAGTTAACATGCATCAAGTAGAACTAACAAGTATCAAACACACTCATCAACTATGTCAGTATGCATGTTGCATGAAATGATATGCAGGTTAACCCAGTCAACCAATATGCAATCCGGAACGGATGGACATCAACGGATCAATCCTAGCACCAGCAACGGTGGGACCATTCTGCCCGCGTGCCTCTTACACCAAACATAGGTATGGACATCAAACGAGTCAATCCTAGCACCAGCAACGGTGGGACCATTCTGCTCGCGTGCCTCTGGGATGGACATCAACCGGATCAATCCTAGCACCAGCAACGGTGGGACCATTCTGCCCGCGTGTCTCTTACACCAAACCAAGGTAGCCAGATCAGCCGTAACCCGTAGGTCTGCCATTTCGATCTGCTACAAGAGACGTCTACAAACGCTCTTCCACGGCATTCCGGGTCTTATGACCATTTTGGAAACCGACGAGGTCCAGAGTACGTCCTGTGTTAATACCTCATTAATGTTGCATGAATGCAAGATGATTAGTCAATCAACGTCTCCGATCTCACTCGACACGTCGTCACGTGTTCTAGGTAAATTAAAGTCTCTAAAAGCTTACCCTAAGGTAACGGTCGATTCTGCGACCAAAAGACACACTTCACAACAACACATAGCTGCTCCAACAGCACCACAACACACGCTGCTCCAACAGCACAATAACACACGCTGCTCCAACAGCACAACAATAAAACGCTGCTCCAACAGCACAACATCAAACGCTGCTCCAACAGCACAAGGACAACATACTCAACACTTGGATCCGACGACACTCCTCGTTTTTCCAAAAATTAAGATTTCACTTCCAATGCCTTCCTTCGAGGTTGTTATCATTACTTAAAGATTTAGAGGTTATTTAAGGTCTTATGAGTTTTCTTTATAAAATAGATTCCATTTTGTCTTATCGCAAGTCTTATACATTTGCAGGATCTCCCAATCCCAAGTCGCTTCCAGAGGATGTCTCGATCCATAAACCCTATACAAGGCCCGAACCTCGTTCGTCCTATCAAACTTTCTCAAAACTCTCAAAATAAAATCGGCATGACCTGCCCGCTTTTCTCACCGTTCAGAAACTCAGATTCCAATACAGAGCATATTTAAATCATCACAATCAACAACATGTCATATCTCAATAAATCGCAATATTAACACTTAGCACTTAGCATATAAAGCATGCACCACACATCCTAGATTACCCATATAGCACATAGCATGTAAGTCAATCTTCAAAAACATTCAGTAGATGAATCATCTACATTGTCAGCCGAAGCCTGAGAAAACATTTTCAATCACACACAATCTCAGTGCATAAACAGTAAACAATGTCGAAATATCGACCCTAAGCATTAACTAGAGATTCAGTGAGAAGCCCTCACCTGAAGGTTCTCCAGTAAGATCGTCAAGCGCTTCCTCGCACTCAAAGTGTTGTTCCTCAGAGAAATCCTCAAAAGTTCCTTTAAAACAAAATCACAGAAATACTATCAGAATCTATCGGAAACTAAGCTATCGATACTTACTAAGGTTACTCGAAGTAATCTATACTCTAAGGTACGATAATCTAGCGCGAAAAGACAAGTTTTCGGAAAAGGAAATTTCCTCCTCCCCCCTTATAGCTCTCGGCCACTATAGGTAATTGTAGGGTTCGATTTTTCTTCGATCAAACTTGGTTCCTATGCTTTCATAAGCCGTAACTAAGGGTATTCTGAACTCGGAAAAATATCGGATCAAAAACTGTCGCAGGGGTATTTTGGTCATGATTTTTAACTTAGGATTTTCAAAACTGAAATCCCAAAAATAAAATTTTGCAGGGACGTCACCAACGACGTTTATGACAACTAATCCTACTAGCACTAAGCTAAGGCGATAGTTTTCAGCCTAGAGGTTGGAACTTTACTCAAAAACTACATAAAATGGGTATTTTAGGTTCAAATTGATTCCGGCGGAATTCCGGCGACATAACGGAAAATCTAATCCGGCAGAAGTTGGGCACGTATAGAAGAGGTTTAGAATCAGAAATGAAAGATTCAGGATAGTTTTGCAAAAACCCATAAACTATCCACTCAGAAAACTCTACAGAAAAGCTATGGAAAAAGCGATCAGAGGTAAGGATTAGCGACTATACCTCGAAGCCTTGAAGTAGCAACTAACGGATCAACGATCAAGCAAACGATGAAGAAAAACTCTTCTTCCTTCTTCCTTGTTCTTGGCCGCGGTTTAGAGGAGAGAAAATGGAGGAAAATTGTGTTTTTTCTTCCTTTATTTGTTATATATAGAAGGTGGAAATTCGCGGGAAAATGAAAGTTTCGCGAATCCGATTTTTCCGGCGTCATTCTCCATGAATTGTTAGATATGTTTTGGCAAAAGAATTCCAAAACTATAAAGAGGTCTCCTTGTATTTTTTGCAACTAATGCAAAGTCGATGCAAGGTCGGTGTAAAACTATTTTACCCGATAAGTTGCTTTTTGCATCGAATGTCGGAATGGAAAACTTCCTTCTGAAGAAAGATTGAAATCATCAAGAGAAATGGGTGTACGCGTGTAGAATATTCATTTGAAGCTCTGAATAGATAAAGTCTTCATTGTCGAGAAATTCTAGGGTTTTGAAATACCAGGGATTCGGTTTCGGCAAACTTCCGATGATTGGAATCGGACGTTCGTAGATCCTAGAGTTTCGCCTCGAAATGATGGTGATATATGGAAAAAGAGAAGTTCTAACATTTCTCTGAAGATTTTTGGAATTAACTGCCAGCGTGCCTAAAAGTGAAAATTAGCTATATACTAGGGTTTCTGACCTAGGTTTAAGCGTGTAACGATCGTGCTATAACTTTTATCGATCATAATGAAATCCTTGAACTTTTCCTGAACTTTCCCCTTCATAAATATATTTCATATAATAAACTTTCGTTCAGGTTTCCCTTCACATTTTACATCAACCCTAATCGTAAATGGAAATCTCTTCCACTTATTCTAAGCTTAAAATCTTGGGTCTTACATTACTACCCTCCAAAAAGAAAGTTTCGTCCTCGAAACTTAAGGGTCAGTAATAGTTCTGGATATTATTCCTTGATCTTTTCCTCTAACTCTCACATAACACCGTCCGTGTCTTTATTCCAAATAATTTTCACTAAAACACTCTTCTTTCTCTTCGATTGTTTCACTCTTCTAGTCCCAATGTTGACCAACGGCGTCTCAACAGACATATCATCTTTCAACTTGCCGAGGTTTAACTACAATCCTCAATGATACCACCACTAAAACTCTTACTCGGGTATGATCTCCAGCTTCTGAAGTCAATCTTTACCCTAAGATTCTCATTCCACATAGCGAAATTCACTCGCTAACCTCTAGCTCGCATCACCAAAATCCATAACAAGTTTCATTCACTCTTAGACTTTAAGCAACTGGTCCTGATATGACCACCTCAAGTGTTCATCTTAATACTAACACTCTCCTTCTTGTAACTTGATTACCATCTTGTCGATAAACTTCTTAATCTCCCAATCAAATTATGACAAACTTCAAGTCCTATACACTTATGACAAGAATTAATAGACTTAAAACCTAAACCTTTTACAAGTTTGGATCTCTGATGCTCTGTAGCTCTCCAACATTTCCTAAAAGAATATTCATCTCTTACAACGACAACTCCTTCCCAAAGAAAATCAATTACTTAACACGAACTTTCCTCCCAAATCCGACTAATCCTCGATCAATTCAAATTAATCTTACCAATCCTTCTATCAAAGTCCATAGCCAGCTCTGATTCCGAATATCACCCCCTCAATATTAAGTTGATCAAGCCAATACATCGAAGGTGAAATTTAGAAAAACCCACTGGAACAGTCAATGAGTTCCTATCATCCAATAGTCACAAATATCCTGACCTCACATCCTCAACGATTCCGCTACGGAACTACACGCCCTCGACATCATACGTATACTATCCATAAGAAATCTCTATGAGATTCGTTCTTCAGCTTCTAGCTTCCTTTTAAACGCATCGGTAGAAGACTACTTTCTAAGCTTAGCGGGTCATTCTAAACCTCGTATAACTTCTATAGCTAAAATACGAGCTACGGTCAAATAAGGTATTAATAGGCGTAATAACTATAAGGTCAAAGCTTAGACAGTATAAATAAGTTAGGTGTGTTTGCACACGCTACGAGAGTAATGGAATATATTATACTGAAATGAGAAAGAATGGTTAGAAAGTTACCATCGTTCTTGCGCTCTCCTCTGGCAAACCCCTCAGCTCTCTCACCGTCCATGGTGTAAACTCTTGCTTTAGCAGCAGGACGCTTCCCACGAGCAGTGTTCACGGTTGACTCCGTCTTGGGTGCTCTGCACTGATCGGCAGTGTGCCCCATTTTGTTACAATTGTAGCATTTGGGCCTCGTGTCGGGACAAGCATTGGCATAGTGTTCCGGCTCCCCACACCTGAAACAGGTCGTCTCCTTCTTCAAAGTCTGATCTCCGGAACCTCCAGCAGCACCCGTCATGGGTCTGTAAGATCCGGAAGTAAATCCTCTTCCAGCAGGACGCTGATATGGCCTCCTGCTCTGAACTTTCTCTCGGCTCTGAAAATTTTGAGAGTCCGACCTCATCGGCCCTCCAGTTCCAGCCCGGTTCAACCTCCGGTTCTTCATCAGCTCCACTTCAGTGGCTTTCTCCACCAATGATTGGAATCGCATGATTCCCAGTGGCCTCACTGAGTCCTCAATATCCGGCCTCAGTCCATTAACGAAACGCTTGCACATGTAGCGCTCGTTCACGTGGTCATGAAAGAATTGGAAATGCTTCGCCAAGGATTCCAGCTTCGAAGCAAATTCCGGTACAGACATACCTCCCTAACGGAGGGTCAGAAACTGTGACTCCCGCTCGTCCCGAGCACTTGTTGGAAAGTATTTCTCCAAGAATGCGTCCCGGAAAGAGTTCCAGTTGATCTCTTCATGGTTAGCTTCCATGATCCCCCTGGTGCCCTTCCACCAGTATTCAGCATCTCCCAGCAGAAGATAAGTCGCCATGCCCACCTTGGCACCCTCTACAGTTTGTAGTACGCCGAATATCTTCTCGATTTCCTGAATCCAGAGATCCGCTTTGTCTGGGTCAGTACCACCAGAGAACTTTGGTGGGTTTTGCCTCCTGAAGTCATTGAGGCCTTTGTTTTGGTCCAGAGTTACTTCCCTCTGGCGCTGATGCTGATCACGTGCCTCCTCAGCAGCACGCCTCATCGCATTATCATTTGCCTGCGCTGTTATCGCTTGGGCCTGCACTGTTACCGCTTGGGCCATAGTGGCCATCATCTCAGCTAGCTGATTAGTATTCACCATGTTCTGTTAAGTTAAACAAACAGTTAGTACTCATCATAAGATAGCATCTAGTATAACTATACAATATGATTAAGCAATAACTTCAATCAATTTTTAAGCGAAAAATCGCTTGCAGACAATCAATTTTCACTCTTTGCAGAGTCACACAAGCTAGCACAGAAGACCTATTCCCCAACAACTCCCGAAAGACTCGACCGTGCTCTGATACCACAATGTAACACCCCGATTTCGGTGGCGTCACTTTAGTAACCAAAATAAACTTAATGCGGAAAAACGTGAATATTTTTTTTTCGATAATAACTAAGACAAGACTGAATTAAATAAAACCCAAAAGCGAAAAGCAATAGAATTAATATACAATATATAAACAGCCCCCGCTGTAAGTAACAACCTCGTCACGAGTAACCTCCAGTGACGGAAAGAAAAGTACAACGCTCGTAGGCAAAATATACAAACCAAATGAAAAGGGTGAAGTGTCCGCAACACCATCCCTCAAAAACTGAGAATCAGCTGGCCCATCGGCCTGAAGCAAGACCTCCTAAGTCCAACCAACTCTCTGTGATTCCTGTAAAGAAACCACACAAAAAGCTATAGGTGGGAAGCTACCCTGTCCCAAAAGAAACAAATGATGTTCAGAGCTAAGACTCTACTCCTACACTAATCTCATCTTGAGGAGCTCACACCAGCACTAAAACCAACATGCTAGCATGATCGTCGTCCAAATTCGAAAATCCAGAACGACCTAGTCTATGTACACCATCCGTCATCGCTACCGCGACGCGCTCCTGTTCCAGCATCCCAACCTAGTTTCCCCCGAAGGGTGGACCATGGTGAACCAGTCCGCAATACTCATCTGACAAAAGGCGTTGTCCGCCAAAACACACACAGAAGACGCGAGGGTCAACTCTGAAGAACTATGTAGATAATAACACCGATAGATATAAATAAGATAATAGCCACTTAGGCTTATAGCTAGGGATATCATTCCTAGGGTTGCATATTTCCACAAAGAATATAACGACTGTAAATCACAGTTAACATGCATCAAGTAGAACTAACAAGTATCAAACACACTCATCAACTATGTCAGTATGCATGTTGCATGAAATGATATGCAGGTTAACCCAGTCAACCAATATGCAATCCGGAACGGATGGACATCAACGGATCAATCCTAGCACCAGCAACGGTGGGACCATTCTGCCCGCGTGCCTCTTACACCAAACATAGGTATGGACATCAAACGAGTCAATCCTAGCACCAGCAACGGTGGGACCATTCTGCTCGCGTGCCTCTGGGATGGACATCAACCGGATCAATCCTAGCACCAGCAACGGTGGGACCATTCTGCCCGCGTGTCTCTTACACCAAACCAAGGTAGCCAGATCAGCCGTAACCCGTAGGTCTGCCATTTCGATCTGCTACAAGAGACGTCTACAAACGCTCTTCCACGGCATTCCGGGTCTTATGACCATTTTGGAAACCGACGAGGTCCAGAGTACGTCCTGTGTTAATACCTCATTAATGTTGCATGAATGCAAGATGATTAGTCAATCAACGTCTCCGATCTCACTCGACACGTCGTCACGTGTTCTAGGTAAATTAAAGTCTCTAAAAGCTTACCCTAAGGTAACGGTCGATTCTGCGACCAAAAGACACACTTCACAACAACACATAGCTGCTCCAACAGCACCACAACACACGCTGCTCCAACAGCACAATAACACACGCTGCTCCAACAGCACAACAATAAAACGCTGCTCCAACAGCACAACATCAAACGCTGCTCCAACAGCACAAGGACAACATACTCAACACTTGGATCCGACGACACTCCTCGTTTTTCCAAAAATTAAGATTTCACTTCCAATGCCTTCCTTCGAGGTTGTTATCATTACTTAAAGATTTAGAGGTTATTTAAGGTCTTATGAGTTTTCTTTATAAAATAGATTCCATTTTGTCTTATCGCAAGTCTTATACATTTGCAGGATCTCCCAATCCCAAGTCGCTTCCAGAGGATGTCTCGATCCATAAACCCTATACAAGGCCCGAACCTCGTTCATCCTATCAAACTTTCTCAAAACTCTCAAAATAAAATCGGCATGACCTGCCCGCTTTTCTCACCGTTCAGAAACTCAGATTCCAATACAGAGCATATTTAAATCATCACAATCAACAACATGTCATATCTCAATAAATCGCAATATTAACACTTAGCACTTAGCATATAAAGCATGCACCACACATCCTAGATTACCCACATAGCACATAGCATGTAAGTCAATCTTCAAAAACATTCAGTAGATGAATCATCTACATTGTCAGCCGAAGCCTCAGAAAACATTTTCAATCACACACAATCTCAGTGCATAAACAGTAAACAATGTCGAAATATCGACCCTAAGCATTAACTAGAGATTCAGTGAGAAGCCCTCACCTGAAGGTTCTCCAGTAAGATCGTCAAGCGCTTCCTCGCACTCAAAGTGTTGTTCCTCAGAGAAATCCTCAAAAGTTCCTTTAAAACAAAATCACAGAAATACTATCAGAATCTATCGGAAACTAAGCTATCGATACTTACTAAGGTTACTCGAAGTAATCTATACTCTAAGGTACGATAATCTAGCGCGAAAAGACAAGTTTTCGGAAAAGGAAATTTCCTCCTCCCCCCTTATAGCTCTCGGCCACTATAGGTAATTGTAGGGTTCGATTTTTCTTCGATCAAACTTGGTTCCTATGCTTTCATAAGCCGTAACTAAGGGTATTCTGAACTCGGAAAAATATCGGATCAAAAACTGTCGCAGGGGTATTTTGGTCATGATTTTTAACTTAGGATTTTCAAAACTGAAATCCCAAAAATAAAATTTTGCAGGGACGTCACCAACGACGTTTATGACAACTAATCCTACTAGCACTAAGCTAAGGCGATAGTTTTCAGCCTAGAGGTTGGAACTTTACTCAAAAACTACATAAAATGGGTATTTTAGGTTCAAATTGATTCCGGCGGAATTCCGGCGACATAACGGAAAATCTAATCCGGCAGAAGTGATCTTGGGCACGTATAGAAGAGGTTTAGAATCAGAAATGAAAGATTCAGGATAGTTTTGCAAGAACCCATAAACTATCCACTCAGAAAACTCTACAGAAAAGCTATGGAAAAAGCGATCAGAGGTAAGGATTAGCGACTATACCTCGAAGCCTTGAAGTAGCAACTAACGGATCAACGATCAAGCAAACGATGAAGAAAAACTCTTCTTCCTTCTTCCTTGTTCTTGGCCGCGGTTTAGAGGAGAGAAAATGGAGGAAAATTGTGTTTTTTTTTCCTTTATTTGTTATATATAGAAGGTGGAAATTCGCGGGAAAATGAAAGTTTCGCGAATCCGATTTTTCCGGCGTCATTCTCCATGAATTGTTAGATATGTTTTGGCAAAAGAATTCCAAAACTATAAAGAGGTCTCCTTGTATTTTTTGCAACTAATGCAAAGTCGATGCAAGGTCGGTGTAAAACTATTTTACCCGATAAGTTGCTTTTTGCATCGAATGTCGGAATGGAAAACTTCCTTCTGAAGAAAGATTGAAATCATCAAGAGAAATGGGTGTACGCGTGTAGAATATTCATTTGAAGCTCTGAATAGATAAAGTCTTCATTGTCGAGAAATTCTAGGGTTTTGAAATACCAGGGATTCGGTTTCGGCAAACTTCCGATGATTGGAATCGGACGTTCGTAGATCCTAGAGTTTCGCCTCGAAATGATGGTGATATATGGAAAAAGAGAAGTTCTAACATTTCTCTGAAGATTTTTGGAATTAACTGCCAGCGTGCCTAAAAGTGAAAATTAGCTATATACTAGGGTTTCTGACCTAGGTTTAAGCGTGTAACGATCGTGCTATAACTTTTATCGATCATAATGAAATCCTTGAACTTTTCCTGAACTTTCCCCTTCATAAATATATTTCATTTAATAAACTTTCGTTCAGGTTTCCCTTCACATTACATCAACCCTAATCGTAAATGGAAATCTCTTCCACTTATTCTAAGCTTAAAATCTTGGGTCTTACATAGAGGTTTACTCGTGACGTGGTTGGCTACTTACAGCGGGGGCTGTAATTATTATTTTATATTAGTTCTATTGCTTTTCGCATTTGGGTTTTATTTAATTCAGTCTTGTCTTAGTTATTATCAAAAAAAAAATATTCACATTTTTTCCGCATTAAGTTTACCTTTGGTTACTAAAGTGACGCCACCGAAATCGGGGTGTTACAATCAAGGGGTTAAAAGCACACAAGTCCTTACACTTAAGTAGAAAACACATGCCAGTCCTAAACTTTACTTAAAATTCAAGAAAGGTCCCTATAAAACTACAAAATTAAGAAAACGAAATAAAAACTCAAAGAAAGATAAAAAAAATGCATGATAATGCATGAAACACTACATGAGACTCAACAAAAAGACTCAAAACAAACTAAGAAATGACCCTAAAAGCACTACTATGCAAGGGTCATCAAAGGTCACAAGAGCAAGCTGAGTATTCATCCTGGAATGAAAAATATGTACCAAGATTTGAAGATAAATTTTTTGTGGCCAGGAATGAAGAGACAAGTGGCTTAGTATGTAGCTGTGTGTTTGACATGTCAGAAAGCTAAAGTGGAACATCAGAAACCTTCAGGCATGCTACAGAGTTTGGATGTGCCAGAATGGAAGTGGGACAGCATATCGATGGACTTTGTGGTAGCTTTGCCAAGAACTCAGAAGGGATATGATTCGATTTGGGTAATTGTGGACCGATTGAATAAATCAACGCACTTTATACCTGTGAGAACTACCTACAACGTGGAGAAACTGTCAGAGATCTATATAGCTGAGATTGTACGCCTTCATGGGGTACCGACTAGTATTGTTTTGGACCGAGACCCAAAATTTACTTCACATTTTTGGGGAGCTCTTCAGGAGGCATTGGGAACAAGGTTGAGATTAAGTTCTACGTATCATCCATAGACTGATGGACAGATTGAGAAAACTATTCAATCATTGGAAGGTTTACTGCGAGCTTGTGTGTTGGACAACAAAGGAAGTTGGGATGATCTACTACTATTGATTGAGTTCACTTACAACAACAGTTTTCATATGAGCATTGGAGTGGCACCGTATAAAGCTTTGTATGGTCGCAAATGTAGAACACCTTTGTGTTGGTATCAAGATGGGGAGAACTTATTAGTCGGACCAGAACTTTTGCAACAGACAACTGAGAAGATCAAACAAATCAGAGAAAAGATGAAGTCTTTGAAGGTATGAAAAACGATAGAAAGGGGGGGTTTGAATAGCGTTTTCAACTTAAAACTTTTCCCTCTTGAGATTTAGATAAATCTCTCGAATAAACAACACAAGGTGCAAAGATAAGAGATGCACACAAGTATTTTATCCTGGTTCACTTGATAATCGCTCAAGCTAATCCAGTCCACCCGTTAAGGTGATTTCTTCCTTCTTAGAATGAAGGCAATCCACTATTCAATGTTTGTTACAACTGCACTAGCAACCTGCTCAGTGACTAACAATACAATGAACTAGCAAACACTAAGATTCACTCTCTTAGTCTTCTCAAGGAGCTGACCAACCTTGGTCCCTTAAGGAAATCAAACTAGTAGTTTGAGGGTTTTGGGTTTACAATGAGTGCTTCTGAGAAAGCTAAGGTAAACACAGTAAGAACTATTGAAGAAAGATTGTTAAGAGAATATTGAATGGTTGCTTAAGCTTATACAAATTTTCTTAGCCGCTTCTTCAATCTTCAGCCTCTATTTATACTCCAAGGATTAGGGTTGTATTCGCTATTTGAAATGCTACCGTTGGAGAGCAAATCCGGAACTTCCAAATTCTGCTGTGGCTGAACATCTTAGGTAAGGTCGTCAGGATAGTACAATTGCTTTTGTACTTGGACAGCGACGTGAGCCTTATCCTAGTTGACTTCTGATCAGACGACGCTTCATGTTGGAACTTGTGAAGCTTGGTGATCAGAGTCAGAGGGAAGCTTGGATCCTCTGACCTTCGTATCTTCTGCTTCTGGACATCAGAGTTGGAAGTACTTGGTCTTCAGAGCCAGCTTACTCTTGGACTTCAGAATCTTCACTTCTTAGCTTCTGGACCTTCAGAGCTTCTGGTCTTCAGAACTTGAAGTGATCTGAATCCACATTAGAGCTTATCATCTTCCGAACTTCTGAAGCATATACTAGTGTTCAATCAGAACATAATGAGTGCGAAAGCGTTGCGTTGGTTACTCTTTGGCTAAATGCTTCTGATAATTGTGAGTATTGACCAGAGTCAGAGCCTATCATTTAAACACTCAGAAAACAATGTTAGAGTACCATAATTGTTCATACACAATAGTTATCATGTAATCATCAAAACATAGAGTTGTACTACGTGACCAAATCTGGGTCTTACAATCTCCCCCTTTTTGATGATGACAAAACCAAGTATTTTGGTAAACAATTCTTAAACAATAAACTGAATACACTCAGAGTTTAGGGTATCAGAGATAAACTTATCCTGAGATGTATGGTTTATTTTGCTCGTCCTGAATCCAAGTCACAGCTTGATTCTGAGCTTAGCTCCCCCTGAATCTAAGACTTAATGAAACATTGGTAATATTTAGATTCTGAGCTAAAGTAAAATTGATCATATTGATATATCAGTCAGATTCACATATATATGGTAACAGAGCGCATGAATAATCAGTGTCAAAACAAGGAAGAGGTATTAGAGTCATCTGACTTGAGCATACTATCACTTCAGAGGAAGTGAAAATGTATTCCTTTCTAGTGCCTCACTGATAAATCTATGGTCATAATGATGGATCATTGAAAATTCTCCAAAAGAGAAAAAATAGTACGCTAACATAGCTTACACATCAAAAACTAGGTTGTACTCCCCTTTTTTGTCATAAGCAAAAAGAATGGGGTGTGAAAAACTAAGCGTGAAGTACAAGGTACTCCCCCTCAGAGAAGGACTGAGTTAAAAAGAAGTTTGGAGAAAAAGATAAATAGTTAATAAGATTAATTAAGAAAGTAGTTAATTAATGCAAATGTAGAAAATTGAAGGAAGTTAATAACACCGGTTAAAAGAGAATGGAACGTTTACCACCGGCCAGAGAGTTTAAGGTGTGCATAAGTTTCCAACGTAAACACCTCGAGAAACTGCATGAGCATTAACTTCTGGAGACTGAACTTGGTGTATAAATAGCAGTTTAAGCCATAACAGTCTTCACAAAAACATCCTCATCTTGTAACAGATACGACAATGGCTTCCGTTGAAAATTGCATCAATGAGCTTAGGAGGAAAGCATTTGAAGAAGATTTGTTCTTCAATGTCAGGCACCCAGAGGAACCAAGCGTCTACCAACTGACAAATCAGTTGCTAGGAATGGGTCTGAGTCCAGAAATGGACGCTACTCTCAGAGGATTCCTTGGGTTTCTGGAGGAACTTCAAAGCTTTTTCCAGCGGGAGCTGCACAACTATGCTGAGATCCGTGCGGTGGAGACGGCACTTGAAGCCATGGCAGAGGGTCCTGAGAAGCAGGAAGTTCGCCAGAGCTTGGTCCAACTGGAATTCTAGCAGCTTTGTCTGGAACTTGAGAAGGCGGAGAAGCGTAGACAATGTAGGACTTTGAGGAAAAATCCTCCATTTTAGATGTAATGCTTTAAGTTATTTAATAAATGAGAAGTTTTTATCAAATATTTTGTGAGTGTTTATTAATGCATATGCTAAATAGAATAAGAATTTAAGCATAGAAACGGAAAATCATCAAGTTAATTGGATTAAGAGCACAGTTAAAATAAGGAAAATTAATATCGTAATAAAAAGAAATTGGAGGGCGAAAAGAGTTCCTAAAACTAAGGTTTAGGTAGCCTGCTGAGGATTTCAGCACACATCTTTGTAAGATCTTGAATCAGTGTGGAGTGAGAATCAAGTCGCCTCTCAATAGAGTCAAGTCTGGCCTGATTCGGAGCAGATTGATCTGGAGCAGACGGCACAGCTTGGTCAGAGGATGGTCTATCAGAGCCTGGTGTGGTCTGAGGAGCTTGAGCAGAGGTTGAGGCAATATCAGTAACAGGAACAGCCATAAGCGCTTGAGCCTTTAGAGCAGCAGCCTCAGCTTCTAACTTAGCAGCCTGTTCCAGAGCCTGTAAGCGAGTAGACTCACGTAGAGCAGCTTCGATTCTGGCAGCTTCTTCTCGCTCTTGCTTCCTTCTGGCTTCTTCCATTTCATTCCAGAGCTTTTCCCTTAGACGCATCTCATGCAGAGCCTCTCTCTTTCTGTTTCAGGCTTCTACCCTCTGTCTGGCAGCATCAACTCTTTCCTCTCGTTCCGCAGTATAAAATTCCAACATCGTATCAAACCTGTCATGCAGCCAGTTGCTTAGACATCCCCAATACTCAACAACTATATGTGGTTTCTCACTATGATCAGTGCGACCATATAGGTTGCGTACTCGAGTTGCTGCTTGATCACTAAACACATTGATGCATTCCAGCAGTGTGTTTGGTTTAGCATAGGTGTAGGGAATGATAGGGAGGTTGACTTCAGGTGGAGGAGGAAGATTGCTGCTTGTAGCTTCAGAGGTAGCTTGGGTTTCACAGGCTACTTGAGGAGAGGCAACTTCTAGAGCCATGAGATCAGAGGTGCCAGCTTCAGGGTCTATAGTTGGATGAGAGGTGCCAGCTTCAGTGTTGGGGAACTCAAAGTCTTCAGAGTTAACCGATGAGTAATTGGAGAGGGACACCTTAGAATATTTTCTTCCCTTTGGAGGAGGGAAGGCCAAGTTCAGAGGGACCACATCGAGAGGTGCATGAACAAGAGGTTCTGGTCTTGGTCCTGGATACCGGTTTGGACTTGGAGTACTTAGGATATTCTCAGGAAGCTCTGAGATCCTATCACTAGCCGCTTGAAAGAATTTGCGCTGTGATTCAGAGTTGTTGGATGGGGAGGAGTCAACAGTATTGGTTACAAAAGGTATGGATGGAGTGGGAGATGAAGTTTCTTTTTCAGAATGGTCAGAAGGTTGTGGTTCAGAGTCTTGTTTTTCAAGTGCTTGCTGGTCAGAGGCTTGTTGGGGTTCAGAGGCTTGTGAGGGATATGGAAGTAGAATGGTGGAAGTCTGTTCAGAGGGTTGAGGAGTTTGGATTCGTTGCCAAAGAGGTTCATCTTCAATGGAGGGTTGAATTAATGGAGTCTTTGGTGGGGGTGAACAGGTAGTGGTGATTGTGGTGGTTGGATAACAGAGGTTTGTTGGGGAGGAGGAGAAGGTAAGGCTAAGGTAGAAGTGGGGTTAGACACAGCCAAACATGCATCAGATTCATCATCGTCAGTAAGAATTATGAACTTACTTGAGTTCCAGACAGAAGATCTTGTGACTCTTGTAGTTCTTAGTGCTTGAGTAGTTTCCTGCTGGATAACCCCTGTAGCAATTCTGACCTTCTTCTTCTTCTTCTGAGGTGGTTGTTCATCATCATCACCATCCTCAGAGTCATCCTTTGCAGCCGTAGTAGTATCCTCTTTCTTCCTCTTTGTCTTCTTCTTTTTAGGAGATTCATAATCAGGAGCCTCTGGAAGAGAGCTCTGAAGAACTCATCGACATCAATCTCAAAACCAAGATTCCTCAGATCCTCAATATAGTAGAGGATAGCCTCTGGATCATCAACCTTAGACCAGAGGGGATAATCATTGAGAGGAATTCTTCTTCCCTTAACCTCTTCTGGTGTGATGACAGATACAGCCTCAATTTTCTTTTCAATTAGGCACATCCTCTTCATAGTTGTAGAGGTGAAGGCTTCTCCAGCCAGAGTGGAAAGGTCTTCAGTGCATCCAGCATTGATCAAATCCTTAACCAAATTTCTTTCAACAAAGATGTTAGATAAAAGCCTTCCAAAAGGAATGTATCTGATTGTGTTCTTGGTCACAGCAGCAGTTGTTCTTGATCTCCTTATGCAGTCTTTCAGATAAGTGAATAAGAAGTAAGGAAGACATATCTTCTGCCCGGTCTTGATGAAGTAAAGCATCACCTTCTGATTGAAGTTGATGTAGTCAGGAGAGCTTCCAATGGGTCTGGGATTGAAGCAATTCAGAATGATCTTGCGATCCTTAAATCAGGATGAAGCTCTCTAGTCTTGTAGTCGGATTTCCCAGATTGCCAATTGGCATACAACTCCGAATTGATTGTGTCTTTCACTTTCTTCAACTTGGAATCATTGGCCTGAAATCTGTAGCCCTTGATAGTGTATGGACCTAGAAGTAGAGCAATTGATCTTTCAGTGATGATGATCTTCTTGCCCAGCACATAGGAAACAACTTGAAGATTGTCACACTCAACATGTTTCCAGAATTCTTTCACCAACTTGTAGTAGATGGGTCCTGTGAGCTTGTTGAAGTATCCTTCCCAACCTTGAAACTTGACTGCAGGACGAAGATCCAACCCATTTTCTGCTATATTCTTGAAATCAACTCGCAATTCGCAAAGAACTTGAAGATCTTTGGGAGAAAAATTGCAAGTGACTGCACAACCACTTTCAGTAATCGAAGTGACTTTCTCTGACCCTTGAGTCTCAGCCTGAGTGGGTTCCTTGGACCTTGATCGAAGACTTGGACCAACTTGACTAGTTGCAAGACCCACAACCATCTTTGGAAAAACTTTGCCATCTGCAGAATCAGCTTTCTCGGATCTTTCCATGGCGGATGAGGGTTTGGGTAGAAAGAGAGAATGAACAGGAGAGAGAAGAGAGAGTTTTTGAAGAATAAAACCTAAAGATTTTGAAATAAGAGAGAGAAGTGGAGAACGTGTGTGTGTAAGTGGGTTTAAAGGTAACCGTTGGCGTTTGTAAAACCAAAAGTAAAATCAACGGCTAGAAATTAATGATATAAAGTTAAACAGTAATTTTGTCAGTGTATTCTGATGCCTAAAGTAAAATCCGTTGGTGTTTTGCCCTTAATTGTAAGATTGGATTCTTACTGAGTGAGATAGCAACAGTATTGTCACAGTAAATTGGAATGTTGCTCTCAAGGATTTGATAATCCTCTAGCTGATGTTTCATCCAGAGCATCTGAGTGCTGCAAATAGCTGCTGAGATGTATTCTGCCTCTGCAGTGGATAATGCAATGGTTGACTACCTCTTGCTTGCCCATGAGACTAAGTTACTTCCCATAAATTGACAATTTCCAGAAGTACTTTTTCTTTCTGTTCTATCTCCAGCATAATCAGCATCACAACAACCTGAAAGCTTATACTCTAATGTTTTCTTATACATCAAGCCAAGGTTAGTGGTACCTTTCAGATATCTGAGAATTCTTTTAACAACAGTTAAGTGAGTTTCTCTCGGATCTGATAGGAATCGAGCACATAAATGTACACTAAAGAGAATATCCGGCCTAGATGCAGTTAAGTATAGAAGAGAGCCTATCATACCACGATAGAGCTTTTGGCATACTTTGCCACTGGCACCTTCTTTCTCCAAAATGCATGTAGGATGCATTAGAGTCTTGGCTATTGTAGATTCTGTCATGTTAAACTTCTTCAGAAGTTTCTTTGTGTACTTGCTCTGATGGATATATGTTGCTTCTGGTTTTTGATCAACTTGTATTCCCAGAAAGTACTTAAGTTCTCCCATCATACTCATTTCAAATTCAGCTTGCATCATCTCAGAAAATTCCTTGCAAAGAGATGGATTAGCAGATCCAAATATAATATCATCAACATAAATTTGCACAATTAAGATATCATCTTTGTAAGTTTTGCAGAAGAGAGTTGTATCTACTTTACCCCTTACAAACTCATCTTTGTAAGCTTCAGTATTATAAAATCTAAAACCTTTAGAGCGATCAGAATAGCCAAGTAATAGACATTTAGAAGACTTATAATCAAATTTATGCAATCTATCCTTAGTATTCAAAACATAGCAGATACAACCAAAAGGATGAAAATAAGAAATGTTGGGCTTTATATTCTTCCACAATTCATAAGGAGTCTAATTCAGAATTGGTCTGATAGAGATCCTGTTCTGAATGTAACATGTTGTGTTTGCTGCCTCTGCCCAGAAGTGCTTTGCCATGTCAGTTTCTTGGAGCATGGTTCTAGCCATCTCTTGGAGAGTTCTATTTTTCCTCTCAACAACACCATTCTGTTGAGGAGTCCTAGGACAAGAGAAATCATGTGATATCCCGTAGGTATCAAACAGACTCTCAAACTTGTCATTTTCAAACTCTCCACCATGATCACTTCTAACACGCACAATCCTGCAACCCTTCTCGTTTTGCACTTGGGCAATGAAGGTAGAGAACACAGGATGAGACTCATCCTTGCGGCTTAAGAATTTTACCCTTGTCCAGCGGCTGAAGTCGTTAACAATGACCATCCCATACCTCTTGCCACCTATAGACTCAGTTTTCACTGGTCCAAATAGGTCGATATGCAGAAGTTCCAATGGACTTGAGGTGGAAACAACATTCTTTGCCTTGAAAGGGACTTTTGTAAATTTGCCTTTCTGACATGCTTCACAAAGAGCGTCTGAAGAGAACTTCAGAGTGGGTAAGCCCCTAACAAGGTCAAGCTTACTCAGCTGAGAAATCTTTCTCATACTGGCATGCCCTAACCGTCTATGTCATACCCATTGCTCTTCATTAACAGAAAGAAGGCACTTTACTTTCTGAGATTCCAACTCAAATAATCTGATCTTATAAGTGTTGTTCCGCCTCTTACTGTTAAACAGAGTGGAGCCATCGATCTGACTTACAGCCCTTCAAGACTTTTGATTGAAAATAACATCATAACCCTTGTCAGCTAATTGACTTACTGACAATAAGTTATGTGTTAGTGTAAGATCAAGATTTGATCATGTAGTATAACTCTATGTTTTGATGATTACATGTTAACTATTGTGTATGAACAATTATGGTACTCTAACGTTGTTTTCTGAGTTTTTATGTGACAGGCTCTGACTCTGGTCAATACTTACACTTATCAGAAGCACTATGCCCAAAGAGTAACCTATGCAACGCTTTCGCACTCACTATGTTCTTTTGAACAATAGTATATGCTTCAGAAGTTCTGAAGTTTACAAGCTCTGATATGGATTCAGATCACTTGAAGTTCTGAAGACCAGAAGTTCTGAAGGTCCAGAAGCTCTGAAGGTTCAGAGGCTCTGAAGGATCAGAAGTTCTGAAGGTCCAGAAGCTGAGAAGTGAAGACTCTGAAGTCCAAGAGTAAGCTGGCTCTGAAAACCAAGTACCTTCTACTCTGAGGTCCAAAAGCAGAAGTTACGAATGTCAGAGGATCCAAGCTTTCCTCTGACTCTGATCACCAAGCTTCACAAGTTCCAACATGAAGCATCGCTCTGATCAGAAGTCAACTAGGATAAAGGCCACGTCGCTGTCCAAGTACAAAAGCAATTGTACTATCCTGACGACCTTACCTAAGATATTCAGCCACAGCAAAATCTGGAAGCTATAGATTTTCCCTCCAACGATAGCAATCCATGCAACGGATACCAACCTAATCCTTGGAGTATATAAAGAGGCTGAAGATGAAAGATGCCGCCTAAGAAACCTTGTTCAAGCTCAAGCAATATTTATATTCTCTTAGCAATCTTTCTTCAAACCGATCTCATTGTGTTTACCTTAGCTTTCTGAGAAGCATTTCATTGTAAACCCAAACATTCAAATAGTTAGTTTGTTTTTCCTTAAGGGACCAAGGTTGGTCAGATCCTTGAGAAGACTAAGAGAGTGAGTCTTAGTGTTTACAAGTTCATTGTATTGTTAGTCACTGAGTAGGTTGCTAGTGCAGTTGTAACAAACTCTGAATAGTGGATTGCCTTCATTCTAAGAAGGAAGAAATCACCTTAACGGGTGGACTGGATTAGCTTGAGGGATTTATCAAGTGAACCAGGATAAAATCCTTGTGTGCTTTCCTCAACTCTTATCTTAGCACTTTGCATTCTTTGTTTGAGAGATTTGTGAAAATCTCAAGTGGGAAAAGATTTATCTGAAAATGCTATTCAAACCCCCATTTCTATCGTTTTTTATACCTTCAATTGGTATCAGAGCGCAAGTTCTGATTACCACACCTAACAGTGTTCAGTGATCCGGCCCGGTGTGAAAAACTAAGATGGCTACCACCACTGATGTGCTAAAGGATATTTACAGTGCAAAGCCTCCTGTCTTTGATGGACAAAGATTTGAGTACTGGAAAGATAGAATCGAAAGCTTCTTTCTGGGCTTCGATGCAGATCTCTGGGATATCATAGTGGATGGCTACACGCGTCCAGTTGATGATGATGGCAAGAAGATCTCCAGAGAAAACATGACAGCTGAGCAGAAGAAGCTGTACTCGTTACATCACAAAGCAAGAACTATTCTTCTCTACGCTATCTCTTATGAAGAATACCAGAAGATAACAGATCGTGAGTATGCTAAGTCTATCTTTGATTCCTTAAAGATGACACATGAAGGAAACAAAAAGGTGAAAGAGACAAAGGCGTTGTCTCTAATCAGGCAGTATGAATCCTTCCAAATGGAACCTGACGAATCCATTGAGGATATGTTTTCCAGATTCCAGTTGATTATTGCTGGAATAAGACCCCTCAACAAAAGCTACACCACTGCTGATCATGTTATGAGGATCCTTAGAGGTCTTCCTGAAAGTTGGGTGCCCTTGATAACTTCTTTGACGTTTTCAAGAGACATTGAACAGTTGGGTCTGGAAGAACTCATAAGCATGCCGAAGTGTTATGAGTTAGATCGTGCTGAACATCAGAAGCACATGAAGAAGTCCATAGCCTTGAAATCCAAATCTGAAAAGGCTAAAGCTCTCCAAGCAGCTGCAGAAGAGTTTGAAGAAACCTCTGAAGAATCTGATGAAGATGAGCTAACCTTGATCTCTAGAAGGCTCAACCGCCTCTGGAAGCACAGGCAGAGCAAGTACAGAGGCTCATCAAAGGCCAAAGGAAAGGATGAATCTTCATCTGGTCAGAAGAAGTCTTCATCAAAGGAAGTCACTTGCAAAAGTGATTGTCCAAAGCTGAAAAAGGACAAGAATCCCAAGAAGCATCTCAAAGCTAAGAAAGGTCTGATGGTGACCTTTGATGACTCAGAGTCAGAAGAAGTTGACTCTGATGGAGAAGTTGTTGAAGGACTCATGGCTATTGTAAGGCTCTAAGTTCAATTTGGAACAATTTTATGGAAGTTTGAATAAAATTGAAGTTTTAGCTAATGTTTGATAACTGGCAGATTAGAACTGTCAAATTGTGTGAATTTTTAGAGGGTCTTAACGACTTCATTTGGGAAAACTTCCTTCATGAGAGATGTATCCCTTTAAGTTAAGAAAATTCTCGATGTGGTTTCGTGTAAATCCGATATCTGTAGCTCCAGATATCCCTGTTTTAATGAGCAAAGGTCGGGCTGTACAGTACCTACGAAATTTTATTAAAAGTTGGGTTTGTGTTTTGGGCTTAAACCTTTTTAATTTGGGTTAAGTGGTGGATTAAACTCATAATCAGAAGGTTCTTATGCTGAATGGAGCATTATGGGCCAAGGAAGGCTGATCCAAGGAAAGAAGCAAGGGTTTTGAAAACCCTAAGGCTTGGTGAGCCGCCGGCTGCCCATGGAAAAGGAAGGGGGCTGCAGCTGGTTTTTCCTCTGAACTATGAGCTTTAATGAGCCATTAATACTCTTTTCTTGGGCTGTATCAGATCTGAAACCAGAACCCTAGCCCACACAAGCCCTGGCCGCCACCTATAGGCAAGGATTAGAGTGAAATCCTTATTTTCTTACATGCAAAACAGCACCAGAAAATATTTCACGTAAACACCAACCAAACAAGCAAACCAGCACCCTTCCCCTTGCTCCTAAGAGGCCTCCACTCGTCACCCTTGCACCACCAGCAACCACCGCCCACCAAGGAGGAGGAGGAGACACGAGAAAGAGAGAAAAACCGCAAGGAAGGAGAGGAAACGCGAGAAGGAGAGGAAGCACGTGGAGGAAGGAGAATTTTGGACAGCAGAGGAAGCTCTTTCTATTCTTCACTTCTCTCCATCAAAATCCTGCTTCTTTTCATCTAAATTCATTCAAAACCCGAGGTAAGGGCTGGTTCTAGGAATGGGTAGGTTCTTTAGGGAATATGCCATGAATTGCCATGAGAAACAACTTGAGTTTTGGACTGTTTTTGCATGATTTCCTGTACATGCTTGCTTGCTGGAATTTTTCTCTTGAAAAGCCATGAATATGATCCTCAAACGTTGTTTATGATCTGAATCTATGATTTTATGCGAGTTGCCATGGTATTTGTTAAGTTTTGTGCTATTTTGCACTTGTTATAACATGATCCTTGCTAAATGTTTGGTTCTGAAATTTTGAGTGGATATTTGGGTTGTTGGGGCTGTACCAAGATTAACATGATCAAAGCGGAAGGAAGGAAAAATATTTTTGAAAACCATAGAGCCATGGGAGTTTCGCTGCCAGTTTCCTGTACTGGACAGCGGACTTCAGAGCCCCTTTTTACCTGTTTATGGTTATCAAATGAAAAAGTGATTAAAATGAAAGTTGTAGATTTTCGAAATATCTTTCCTGATATATAAAAATCATAATTTTTGGTTTAGTAATGTGATCTGGGGGTCGTGTTTAGTAACTGTCACACCTGTTGTTTTTCCTGTTCCGGACAGTTAGCTTTAAGGCCTAATATCACCTAATTCTGGGACTCAAATGAACAAGTATGTCACTAGAGAGTTGTAGATATTTAAAATATCTTTCTAGAAAGGTATCATACGTGATTTTTGGTTGAAAGATGCATTCTGTGGCTCTATTTTTGTGAAAGTTGGTTCTGCTGTCAATATGTTGAAGTTGCGATGATATATTATGCATGAGTGAATGTTCTTGCGTTCCTTTACGTGGATTATATTTATTTTCTCAGTTAATGGTTCAAGGGTCGCTCACCTAGCCGTAATTCCCTTGTAACCTGTGAATGTTGTGTTGTGAAGGTTGTTGTATAAAGAGTATGATAAGACTCTAGGATTGACTTTAGAGACTTAACAAAGAGAAAAGTGTAATAAACTCGCTTGCAAGTAAATATGAATAATTTGGACATAGGTCAGGTAGACTATGGTCCATGAGAACGATGGTACCTTGCACGCGAGGGAGTTATTTGGGTTGACTGCGGTCTCCCGTGAACCTTGTGGGCCGGTGTGGCTTCACGTGATTTGGTTGACTGTGGTCACCGTGAACTTTTGTGGATCATTGCGGCTCCACGTGATTTGGTTGACTGCGGTCACCGTGATAACCGTGCCTCTGCGGAAGCACGAAGATGGCCATGGAAGTTTTGGTGGGTTGTGTGAAGTGAGATTCCGTTAGTAACTGACTCTTTCCCATAAAAGACATATAATGTACTTATATTATATATGTTGTTGTTGATTTTGTCATTATCATTCTTTTTGTTGGACATGACCCTGCTTGTTTGCTATGTGTTTATTTGGGGGGGGGTAGATGGTCGTGAAGATAATGGCGACGACTCATTCTTGGGAGTTGATGCTACGTGACGAGCCACTACAGATGAAGACTACACTTCTGATGAAGAGGAAGAAGATAAAGAGGAAGGGGCCAAGGATATGGTTGGGTTGTGAGACATCCATTTTTCTTTTGGGTTGAGAGTACCGAGTTTTGGAAGTATTGAACCATTACTTTATTTTAGTTGAGATAGTTTAACTTGATGTAATTTACTTTGAAGTTTTCTTCCTGATATTTATTTCATACTCTTTTCAATGATTAATAAAGTTTGAGGTTTAGGTTGATGTTTATTTCCGCAAGTTTGAAATGGTTAAGTTTCGAGAATTTTGTAAAATTGAACTTTTATCATTAAATCAAGATTAATAAGTGAATCGACGAAAACTCTTTATGAAAATTGGTTAATTAGTTACTGTGTAACACTCGAGAAATCGGGGCGTTACAGCTATTGTCAAGAACAAAGAAGCAGAGTCAAAAGATGCAACTAACTCTGAACCTGCATCAGAGGAAGATCTAAACTCTGATGATGAAAATGAGGTATTCGCTTTTTTCTCAACCTCTGAACTTAAAGATACTTTGTCTGAAATTATGGATAAATATAACTCTCTCTTGACTAAGCATAAAAAGTTGAAAAGGATTTCTCTGCTGTTTCTAAGACTTCTACTGAACATGAGAAAAGTATTTCTGAATTAAAAGAAATTAATCATGCTTTAGTAAACTCTAACTCTGTGCTAAAATATCAGATTGTTAAGTTAGAAGAAGTTATTGCTTGTGATGCCTCTGATAGTAAGAATGAATCTAAATATGAAAAATCTTTTCAAAGATTCCTGGCTAAAAGCGTAGACAGAAGCTTAATGGCTTCAATGATCTATGGCGTGAGCAGAAATGGAATGTATGACATTGGCTATTCTAGACCCAGTAGAAATGAGCCTCCTATGCCTAAGGAAAAATCCTTGTATGAACATTTTGTACCCTCTGGTACTATATTGCCTGAACCATTGCCTGATAAAGTTGCTGACCCCCCCCCCTCTCAAAAAGGGAACCTTCTCCATGTCTAAATATCATGCTCAAATTCCTTTACTTTATCATGTTGAGAAACCTAAGGTTGTCAGAACCTCTGAGGTAACTAACAAGAAAGGACCCAGAAAATGGGTACCTAAGGATAAGATTATCTATGTTGCAAATATCCTTGATCGCTCCACTGAAACACCAATCATGGTATCTGGACAGTGGATGCTCGCGACACATGACGGGAGAAAGGCGTATGTTCCAAGAGTTAACTTAAGCCTAGAGGCGAAGTGGCTTTGGTGGCAACGAGAAGGGTAAAATTGTTGCTTCTGGTACTATTGGTATTGATAATAGTCCATGCATTGATAATGTTCTGTTGGTAGATGGTTTAAATCACAACTTATTGTCAATAAGTCAATTAGCTGACAAGGGTTATGATGTTATTTTTAATCAAAAGTCTTGCAGGGCTGTAAGTCAGATCGATGGCTCTGTTCTGTTTAACAGCAAGAGGAGGAACAACACTTATATGATCAGATTATCTGAGATGGAAACTCAGAAAGTAAAGTGCCTTCTTTCTATTAATGAGGAGCAATGGGTATGGCATAGACGGTTAGGGCATGCTAGTATGAGAAAGATTTCTCAGCTGAGTAAGCTTGACCTTGTCAGGGGCTTACCCACTCTGAAGTTTTCTTCAGACGCTCTTTGTGAAGCATGTCAGAAAGGCAAATTTACAAAAGTCCCTTTTAAGGCAAAGAATGTTGTTTCCACCTCAAGGCCGTTGGAACTTCTGCATATCGACCTGTTTGGACCAGTGAAAACTGACTCATTCTGTGTTCTCTACCTTTGTTGCCCAAGTGCAAAACGAGAAGGGTTGCCGGATTGTGCGTGTTAGAAGTGATCATGGTGGAGAGTTTGAGAATGACAAGTTTGAGAGTCTGTTTGATTCCTACGGGATATCACATGATTTCTCTTGTCCTAGAACTCCTCAACAAAATGGTGCTGTTGAGACGAAGAATAGAACTCTTCAAGAGATGGCTAGAACCATGCTTCAAGAAGCTGACATGGCAAAGCACTTCTGGGCCGAGGCAGTAAACACAACATGTTACATTCAGAACAGAATCTCTATTAGACCAATTCTGAATAAGACTCCTTATGAATTGTGGAAGAATATAAAGCCCAACATTTCTTATTTCCATCCATTTGGTTGTGTTTGCTATGTTCGGAATACTAAGGATAGATTGCATAAATTTGATTCTAAATGTCTATTACTTGGTTACTCTGATCGTTCTAAAGGTTTTAGAATCTATAACACTGATGTTAAAACTATTGAGGAATCTATTCATGTTAGATTTGATGATAAGCTTGACTCTGACAAGTCAAAGCTAGCTGATAAGTTTGCAGATATGAGCATGACTGTTTCTGATAAAGGCAAAGCTCCAGAGCAAGCTGAGCCAGAGGCAGATGATCCAGAGGAAGCTGGTCCCTCTGATCCACAGCTTCAGAAGAAGAGCAGAATCATTGCCTCACATCCTAAAGAGCTGATTATGGGGAACAAAGATGAACCAGTCAGAACCAGATCTACATTCAGACCCTCTGAAGAGACTCTACTAAGCCTGAAATGATTGGTGTCTCTGATTGAACCAAAGTCTGTTGATGAGGCTCTTCAAGACAAGGAATGGATTCTGGCTATGCAAGAAGAGCTGAATCAATTCTCCAAGAACGATGTCTGGAATCTTGTTCAGAAACCCAAAGATGTTCACATCATTGGAACCAAATGGGTCTACAGAAACAAGCTCAATGAGAAAGGAGAAGTAGTCAGAAACAAAGCAAGGCTAGTTGCTCAAGGCTACAGTCAGCAAGAAGGGATAGATTATACTGAAACGTTTGCTCCAGTAGCAAGATTGGAAGCTATCAGACTGCTGATCTCATTCTCTGTGAATCACAACATAATTCTTCATCAGATGGATGTTAAAAGTGCTTTTCTGAATGGATACATCTCAGAAGAAGTATATGTGCACCAACCTCCTGGTTTTGAAGATGAGAAGAACCCTGACCATGTCTTCAAGTTGAAGAAATCTCTTTATTGTCTGAAGCAAGCTCCCATAGCATGGTATGAGAGACTAAGCTCATTCCTTATGGAAAATAAGTTTGTAAGGGGTAAAGTAGATACAACTCTCTTTTGCAAAACTTACAAAGATGATATCTTAATTGTGCAAATTTATGTTGATGACATTATATTTGGATCTTCTAATCCATCTCTTTGCAAGGAATTTTCTGAGATGATGCAGGCTGAATTTGAAATGAGTATGATGGGAGAACTTAAGTATTTTCTAGGAATACAAGTTGATAAAAAACCAGAAGCAACATACATCCATCAGAGCAAGTACACAAAGGAACTTCTGAAGAAGTTCAATATGACAGAATCTACAATTGCTAAGACTCCAATGCATCCTACATGCATTCTGGAGAAAGAAGATGCTAGTAGCAAAGTGTGCAGGAAACTCTATCGTGGTATGATAGGTTCACTTCTATACTTAACTGCATCTAGACAAGATATTATGTTTAGTGTACACTTATGTGCTCGATTCCAATCAGATCCAAGAGAAACTCACTTAACTACTGTTAAGAGAATTCTCAGATATCTGAAAGATACCACTAACCTTGGCTTGATGTATAAGAAAACATCAGAGTATAAGCTTTCAGGTTACTGTGATGCTGATTATGCTGGAGATAGGACTGAAAGGAAAAGTACTTCTGGAAATTGTCAATTTCTGGGAAGTAATTTAGTCTCATGGGCAAGCAAGAGGCAGTCTACAATTGCACTATCCACTGCAGAGGCAGAATATATCTCAGCAGCTATTTGCAGCACTCAGATGCTCTGGATGAAACATCAGCTAGAGGATTATCAAATCCTTGAGAGCAATACAATACTGCTGCTATCTCACTCAGTAAGAATCCAATCTTACATTCAAGGGCAAAGCACATTGAGGAAAAGTATCATTTTATTAGAGATTATGTTCAGAAGGGCGTACTTCTTCTGAAGTTTGTTGATACTGACCATCAATGGGCAGATATCTTTACAAAGCCCTTGGTAGAGGATAGATTTAATTTCATACTGAAAAATCTGAATATGGACTTTTGTCCAGTATGAGGATGGATCAGAACCTCTGACTATGATGCTTCTTTATCAGAAGATGTCTAGTTCAGAAGGTAACTTTGTCAGATGCTGAGTACCTATTGGTACCCACTCTGAGACAAGACAGCAAACGTGTGTCAGTCTTTTCTGATGCCTCGTTCCTTGTGCCCCTCCGGACAATCTGTTGTAATGAGTGTAGATGTGCTTATTCTCCACCGTGTATTCTTGTGTATTAACTGTTCATAATTATGTCTTTAATTTCTAGCCGTTGACCTATGGGATATCACATGATTTCTCTTGTCCCATAACTCCTCAACCAAATGGGGTAGTAGAAAGGAAAAATAGGACCCTTCAAGAGATGGCTAGAACCATGATCCAAGAAAGTGACATGGCAAAGCACTTCTGGGCAGAGGCAGTAAACACAGCGTGTTACATTCAGAACAGAATCTCCATAAGACCAATTCTGAATAAGACTCCTTATGAATTGTGGAAGAATATAAAGCCCAACATTTCTTATGTAACACCCCGATTTCCAGGTGTCACTTTAGTAACCAAAAATAAACTTTACGCGGAAAACAGGTAATTTTTTTTCCGTTTGATTCCTTTTAAATCAAGCAATAGAAAATAAAGACATAGCCCAACTACTAAACTAACCAATATACATCAAATATAAACATGTACAGCCTCAGCTGCACTCCCACGTCACGCGCACTCGCAGTGACTCCAAAGTAGTGTGCCCGTAGGCAAATATATACAGATCCCGAAGTGTGAGTGAGAAAGACATAAGTACAACCCACCAGGAGAAAGTCGGCCTCAAAATGGCCTAAGCAAAGACCCCTACAGTCCGACTGACTCACTGTGATCCCTCAGTAAGAGGACCACACAAAAAGTCATGCGTCGGGAACCTACCCTGTCCCAAAAGCAAAACGAATCAGAGCTCTACACAAAACATGACGCCTGCCTAAACCTACCCTCCCAGTACCAAGTTCACAGCGAACTGAAGTTGGCAAGTTAAAGCTCAGCTCCATGCGTCGTAGAACTCCTTTCGTCAGATGTCCACGCTCGTCGGTCCGGTCCTCCATGACCCTTCCCCGGTACGTCGCTTGATGACCCACCAGATCGATCACCCAAGCGGTGGGGGCATGTCAGTCAACCAGCTCAAACCTGATCCCCCCCGAAGGAGAGACCATCGAAACCCAATCCACCGTCGACGTCTGGCAGCAGGCCGACCGCCCAAACACAAACATGAAACCAAAGCCAAGGCGCTAGGGTCAACTCACGAAAATAAGTAGATATACACTCAACATGTGATATGGGGTATAGATATATATGTTGAGATATATATATATAAACAATCCTAGCATGTTATTGGCTCTAACAATGCTTCAATAAATCAAACAGCACACGATTCCAGTCAGAATGAATGTATGCGTGAAATGCAATCATGATCCGGATTGTGACGCGTTCCCGTTCGCCACAAGTGAAGCATTCCCGTTCTTCACTATGGATGAACCATTCCCGTTATTCATCCTTGGTGAACCATTCCCGTTATTCACCGTATGATGAACCATTCCCGTTATTCATCATTAATGCATTGGTGAACCATTCCCGTTATTCACCATGAGATGCACAGGTGAACCATTCCCGTTATTCACCCGATTGATGCAATATGGTTAGCCAAACATCGAATCGTCCTCACCACATAAGTGTTTAGCTCAAACCCAAACTCAAAACAAACCCAAGAGTTAGTGTCGGTCAATACAACACAACTCGGAGTTAGTGTCGGTCAATACAACACAACTCCACAACAAAACCCAAAATCAAAGCCAGAGTCAGTGTCGGTCAATACAACACGACTCGGAGTTAGTGTCGGTCAATACAACACAACTCCAACACTCAAAACCCAGAGTTAGTGTCGGTCAATACAACACAACTCGAACAACAAGAGTACTAGCATACTCGGTGACTTTCAATCATCACCATAGCTCACCTTAGTGGCTTTCCCCAACTCCAAAACCCACAACAAAAGTCGACTTTTCCCCGTCTTTCGCAATCATTTTCTCCTTTAGGTTCCCTATAATTATTCGTTTAGTAAAAACGTTTCGAATTGGATTAGTCAGGTTATGAGTTTATTTCTCAAATTCTAAGTCTCCCAAAGTCTCTAGTTTTCGAAATTCTAATCATTCTAAGTTTCCAAAAAACCCGCCAAAAGAAGTTTCCCGGGGAAAGTCTAAGAATACGAACAAATGGCTAAGTCTCAAAACTCAAGTTTGAACTTGCCTAGGGTTGTTCATCCAACCCGAAATATCAAAGATCACCAGATCAATGAATCCCCACTTCGAAGTCGCGTCAAAACGCACAATCCAACAATATCACAATATCACAAGTTATGGAAAAACATCATAACATCAACTCATCATCATAAACAACATCAGTTAAAGCATAAGTCGAATTTATCGACGCCTATCATGCAGTCATAGCTAATAGTAAGTTGCCCTAACCTCGAGCTGCTCCAGTCTCGTGGTTAAAACTTCCTTCACACGATTGCTCTGAAACTCCCAAAGTTCCTTCAACTGAACCTCAGAGAAAAACAAAGCAACATCCAAACAAAATCGATTAGTTCGATCACAATACAACACATAAACGATAGACAAAGCATTAAAGCTTCAGAATACGACGATCGGGTACGAAAAGACAAGTTTTCGAAAACGAAAAACTCCCCCCCCCCAAGGAAATAGCTCTCGGCCATTAAGGGAAAAGAGCTCCGGCTCTTTTTCTTCGATCCCATCAATTCACTAGGTAGTTTTAGGGTAAAACTAAGGCAAAGAAACTGTCGGAACAATGTTCGGACAATCGGATCAAAATACGGCCGTTCAGGGGCGTTTTGGTCCAAAATAAAAGCTCAAAACCTCAAAGTTATCAGTTCGGAAAACAAATTTGACAGCAATGATCCTAACGACATCCGTGACAACAAATCCTAAAGGCACAAAGTCAGATTACGACTTTTCGACAGTAAAGTTTCGAAATGTGCGCAAAAAGGGTTTTGAATCAGTTTTTCAGATCTTGGACAACTCGATCACAATCGGCGAATACTGACGGAGGTTTTAGACTCTTGGGCACGTAGGGAAGATAACCCAAGCGAGAAAACAGGAAAAACGGACAGTTTTACAAAAAGCTCAAAACTGTGAGCACAGAAACGACTACAGAAACGCTGTAGAAACAGTAATCAGAGGTAAGAATCAAGCTAGTTACCTCGGTGCCTCGAAGTAGGGACGAACTGCGCGAAGATCGGTCGAGTTTTGGTGAAAAATTATCCTCCCTCTCTTCTCCCTAACTCGCGGCCCCAAGATGGAAAGAAAATGAGATATTTTGAATTTTTGAGCTATTTATAGGCAGGTGAAATCGCGGGAAAATGAAAATTTCGCGATTCCGATTTTTGCAGCACGTTCACCGATGAATTCTAAGAGAGATTCTAGTGTCAGAATTCCTGAACTCAAAACAAATCTCTGACATTTGGGAAAAACGATATCTAAAATCCCAAAAGCGGTGTAAGTTAATCTGTCCTGAAAAACTACTTTTTGCTGTGATGGTCAAACGACAAAACTTCCTTCTGAAGAAAGATTGAAAACGTCGAAACAAATCTGGCAACGCGGACGGAAACTTTGTTAGAAGTCTCGAATAGAAAAAGTCTTCATCCATCGCACGAATCTAGGGTTTCGAAGCAAAGAAATTAGCGTCGTCGGACTTCCGAAAAGTGAATACTATCGTGCGTACAGTTCAGGGTTCCGAAATGAAGCGCTGGTCGAAGGAAAAATAAAGAGAACCTTTAAATTTTCCAAGGATTCGAAATCTCGCTTAAAACGTTGCTCTAAAAGCGAAATTAGCCTATTCTGGACACGCTCACCATAATGCAGGTGTGCAGACGACTCGCACTAATTCCTACAGCGACTACGTAGCATTCCTCAAGCAATTCTTGAACTTTCTTCTTCATTAATCTTTCTCAAACAACAAACTCCTGTCACGCTTACACTGATTCTACGCGTGAGTCGGAAATTAACTTGTTCTGTAAATCCAGGTCTTACATCTTACTTTCATCCTTTTGGTTGTGTTTACTATATGTTGAATACTAGGGATAGATTACATAAATTTGATTTCAAGTCTTTGAAATGTTATCTGCTAGGATATTCTGAACGTTCCAAGGGTTATAAAACTATTGAAGAATCTATTCATGTTAGATTTGATGATAAGCTTGACTATGACAAGTCAAAGCTGAACCATTTCAGATACAGACCAAGATTAAGAAGTTGCTCAACCAGAAGCAACTACATCAGAAGATGCTGCTATAACTTCTGATCCACCTCGTCAGAAGAAAAGTAGAGTAATAGCTTCTTATCCTGAAGAATTGATTCTGGGAAATAAAGATGAACCAGTCAGAACCAGATCAGCCTTCAAACCTTCTGAAGAGACTCTTCTAAGCCTAAAGGGTTTGGTCTCTCTAATTGAACCAACTTCCATTGATGAAGCTCTTCAAGATAAAGATTGGATTCTAGCTATGGAAGAAGAATTGAATCAATTCACCAAGAATGATGTTTGGAATCTTGTCCACTAACCCAAAGATGTTCATGCCATTGGAACCAAATGGGTGTTTAGAAACAAACGCAATGAGAAGGGAAAAGTTGTCAGAAACAAGGCGAGACTTGTTGCACAAGGTAGTCAACAAGATGGCATAGATTACACTGAGACCTCTGCTCCTGTAGCAAGTTTAGAAACTATAAGGTTGTTGATTTCATTTTCTGTGAATCACAACATTATTCTTCACCAAATGGATGTTAAGAGCGCGTTCCTCAACAATTACATTTATGAAGAAGTGTATGTTCATCAACCCCCTGGGTTTGAAGATGCTAAACATCCTGACCGTGTCTTTAAGTTGAAGAAGACTCTCTATGGATTAAAGCAAGCTCCAAGAGCATGGTATGAGAGACTTAGCTCATGCCTTCTTGAAAATAAGTTTGTAAGCTTTTGCAAATCATACTGAGATGATATTCTTATTGTGCAAATTTATGTTGATGATATTATATTTGGCTCTGCTAATCTCTCTCTTTGCAAGGAATTTTCTAAGTTAATGCAGGCTGAATTTGAAATGAGTATGATGGGTGAACTCAAGTATTTTCTGGGAATTCAAGTAGATCAACAACCAGAAGCAACGTACATTCATCAAAGTAAATATGCTAAATAACTTTTGAAGAAGTTCAACATGTCAGAATGTACTCCAGCCAAGACACCTATGCACCCTACATGCATTCTGGAGAAAGAAGATACAAGCTCAAAAGGTTTGACAGAAGCTCTATCGTGGTATGATATGCTCTTTTCTCTATCTGACTGCATCCAGGCCAGATATTCTGTTTAGTTTGCATTTATGTGCTCGTTTCCAATCAGATCCTAGAGAAACTCACTTAACTTTTGTTAAGAGAATTCTCAAATATCTGAAAGGCACCACTAACCTAGGCTTGATGTATAAAAAGACATCGGAGTATAAGCTTTAAGGCTATTGTGATGCTGATTACGTTGGAGATAGGACTGAAAGGAAAAGTACTTCTAGAAATTGTCAATTTCTAGGAAGTAACTTAGTCTCATGGGCAAAGAAGAGGCAATCTACAATTGCACTATCTACTGCAGAGGCAGAATATATCTCAGCAACTATTTACAGCACTATGATGCTCTGCATGAAACATCAGCTAGAAGATTATCAAATCGTTGAGAGCAATATTCCAATCTATTGTGCAACACTGCTGCTATTTCTCTAAGTAAGAATCCTATCTTACATTCAAGGGCCAATCATATTGAGGTAAAGTATCATTTTATTAGAGATTATGTTCAGAAGGGCGTACTTCTTCTAAAATTTCTGGATACTGACCATTAATGGGCAGACATATCTTCACAAAGCCCTTAGCAGAAGATATATTTAAGTTTATTATGAAAAATCTGAATCTGGACTTGTGTCCAGAATGATGATTGGTTCAGAACCTCTAACTATGATACTTCTATTTTTCATCAGAAGTTGTCTAGTTCAGAAGGTAACTTAATCAGAAGCTGTATTCTCTTCTGATGCCACATAGCAAACGCGTATCTCTTTCCAGACGCCTCGTTCCGTGTGCTTCTTGGGAAGGTTTTGTTTAATGGTAATAAATTAAAGTAACGCGTGGTAAAATCTGAATCTGGACTTGTGTCCAGAATGATGATTGGTTCAGAACCTCTAACTATGATACTTCTATTTTTCATCAGAAGTTGTCTAGTTCAGAAGGTAACTTAATCAGAATTTGAGTGCCCATTGGTATTCTCTTCTGATGCCACATAGCAAAACGCGTATCTCTTTCCAAACGCCTCGTTCCGTGTGCTACTTGGGAAGGTTTGGTTTAATGATTGCTTCATTTACTTCTCTACCACGCGTTACTTTAATTTATTACCATTAATTTTCAACCGTTGATTTTTACTTATTGGTTTTATGTTTTTCAACTACTCAACGGTTACTTTTAAATCACCTACTTACCCACATTCACCCACGTTCACTTTGCATTTGATCTTAAAAACTTCTTTGCATTCTCTCTGCACTCATCTCTCCTATACCTTTCTTCACCCAAACCTCCAACATCTTCAAAGGCATCCAACAGCGACAGGAAAACTGCTACCGTGGAGTTTCTTAACTCCTTCTCTTAGGAAGAAAGGGCCAAAATAATGGAAGATACTTACGATGGTCCTGTCACTCCTCATCTCTATGTGGGAGGTTCAACATCGTCTTCACAAGCTAAATTCAGAAAGCCTGAATCAGAAGAAGTGGTTCAAGCTCATGTAGGAGAGGCTCCAGTTACTTGCGTCCTGACATTCGATGAGCTGACAGTCCTCTGTGAGCCAAGTGTTGATTTTGACAACCTTGAACTCAATGGAGTAGATTTGAAGGCTGAAGTTGCGGGTCAGGAATAGGAAAGCTAATTCAACCGTCTACATGGGCCAGTATATGTGAAGCTGGTTAAAGAATTCTGGAGGAAGGCTAGTTGTAATGATGTCCAGATCGTCTCCTACGTTCTAGGACAGAAGATTGTCATCACTAAAATTTCCATTGCCAAGCTTCTGGGAATGGAAAATAGGAAAGGCAAGAGGTTCCACAATGTGGACAATCAGATAAGGCTAGTCAAAGACTTTGTCAATCCCCACCTCTTTGGCAAGAAGATTTTAGCCAAGTTTGAATGCAAGATTAGGGATCTCTGTAAGACCCGATTTTAGGGCATATTATTTTAATAATAATATTGAATAATATTCTGTGAATTATTTGTGTTATATGTGATACTATGTCGTTAGAAAGGGAAATTATTTTATTAGGGACATTATTAGACCTTAATAATATCTAGATGACGATGTACTCCTCATTACGATCGTTTTGACTGTAATATCGCTAGAGTTATTTTCCGACGACTTTTAGGTTAAAATCGGCCCGACAACGGCGATGAGTTGGCGAATCGAGTCGGCGAGGACAGTTTCGTGGGTCACACCTTATGGGGAGGTGCTGGGCATGGTTTTAAGAATATTCCATGAGGGAATATTGCTTTGTTTTTTTTGTGGAGGTTTCATTTAAATAAAATGGGTTTTTATTTAGATAAAATGTATTTAATTATTTTAAAACCTATGATTTATTAAATAAACATTTTCAAAATTATTTTCTGGAGCATTTATGAGGTCGAATATTTGGAGGGAGGAAGGAGAAAATGGTTTTTGAATTTCAAATTGGAAGTTTTATGGTGCATTAAGAGGGGATTCTTGTGATTAATGCACCTAATCACCTAAAAACAACCTTGTTTTGTGTTTGATGGTTTTCTTGAGTGCAAATCTGACCATAGTCAACCTAAAATTATTGACTGTGTGGTCTCCACGTGTTAACTATGATTTAGTCATGGGATAAGGATTTACGGTGTGGTCTCCTTGAGAACCTATGGATTGACTGTGTGGTCTCCGTGTGACTTGGGTTGACTGTGTGGTCCCCTTGTGTGTTCATCTGCGGATGATCGAGATTGGCCAAGATGTTGAGGTGGTTATGTGAATGTTGAGGACGTTAGTCTAACTAAACCTTAGGTTTGCTAACTTGAGTTATGAGATGATGATACTCTTGTTAATTGTATTGCTTATGTTAGAATTGTGATTATTTGTGAGTCTTGCATGAGAACTGACCCTCTTTATGTGTTTACTTTTTGTTATGGGGGGGGGGGGGGCAGATGGTTCTGACCACGAACACGGTACGTTCCTAGAAGCTAACTATCCATGATGAGGAGAAGGACGAGACGTGGGTGTCCGACGCACACCAGGTCAGTCGTATCTACGTCGGCGATGCCACACTTTCGGGAACCAACGAGAAAGGAGAGTGCGTGGAGGTTCAGCAACATAAGGGGAGGGTGAAGATGCCATTTGCACCCCCTTGCTTCCAGACCCCAATGGACTTGGAGTCAGAGACATCTTCTATTCGAGAGACTATGCCGGAGTTGGATCCATCCGAAGACATGGAGGTTGAGCAGAAAGAGCCATTCGTGGAACTTGAGGAGCCACCGAGAGCCGAGGTGAGAGATGAAGAGCTTCCGGAGCCGCAAGACGAAGAGTGGGTTGAAGAGAATCGTAGTAAGGCCGAGCGGAGGGTTTAGAGCTTCTTCTGTCTTCTAGTCGATTCTTACTACGACAAGGAGGGTGACATCTACCGTGGTTTGAGGAATCACATGCTTAGAGAGTGACTTCCACTTTCTTTTGGGTTGAGAGTACCGGGTGGCATTGAACTATTTCTTTTGCTTATTAGTTGGGATATTTCAATTGATGTAATTTACTTTGAGGTTTTCTTCCAGACACATATTTTATACCTTTCCTTATGATTATTAAATTTTGGAGTTTTGCGTTGATGATTATTTCCGCGAGTTAAAATGGTTAAGTTTCAAGAATTTCGTAAAATTGAATCTTTGTCACTAATTGAAGATTAATTAATTAATTGACGAAAATTATTTATGAAAATTGGATTATTTGGTTACTGTGTGACACTCGAGAAATCGGGTCGTTACAATCTCTCTGCAAATCTGAGAGTCTGGCACAAGATTTTGCTTACCTGCATCAATCCCAGGCCATCGTCGAGCTCTCTAGACTTTATGAATGCCACTCAGAAGTGCATGCTCTACTGTCTGGATCTAAAGTTCAAGCTCTACCTTCCTTACTTTCTCTTCCGGTATCTGAAGGATGCAGTGACGAAGTCAAGGACAACAACCACCTCTGACAAAGCCTCCATCAAGTACATTCCTTTTGGAAGGCTGCTTTTAGACATCTTCATCGAGAATGGGTTGGTACAGTTCCTGAAGGACTCCAACTGCACAGATGATCTGACAGTGGCAACGGGAGAAGCAATCAATGCCAAGACTCTTCACAACATGAAACTCATCGAGAAGATCATTGTGAAGCCCGTAAAGGAATCTGCTGATGAGCTGGCTCTAAGGAGAATCTATGTCGATGGCTACCCACTATGGTCCAAGGAGGACTCTCTAGAAGCCATTGTGGAGTATTTGAACGCCATGAAGGATGAAGGCAACACATAGATCTTGAAGTCTTCATCAGGAACCTTCCAGAGACTTCAGATGCTAATGTTCCTAGGAAGAGGAAAACGACGACAGAAACCTCTGAGGGTGAGCAGAAGGTCAAAAGGAAGAAGGACAAGAAGGGTGCTGCTTCTACTACTCTGAATGAGAGAATCCAGCTCCAAGGCCTACCAGAGGCTCTGCACGACATGCAAGTAAGTCTGCCTCTGCTTCTGTTTCAATTCCACTCACAACTATTGATGAAACTCAAACTCTTCCCCCTCCTTCTACCTCTAATACTTCAACCACCATTCCCTTAACCTCTCCACTTATTTCACTAACCGTACCCATACCAACCCAACCCACTCACATCACCACAACCACAGTTACAACCACATCTGAACAACAAATCCTTACACCTCCTAGAGTGGATCTTCTAGAGATCTTACGTCAATCCTCCTCTACCCCAACTCCACCAATCCAACTCACCTACACAAGTCTTGTTTCCACTGAATCTGACCAACCTCAACTCATTCAACCTCAACCAGACCCCATTCCCTCTCAGTTCCCTTCCCAACAAACAATGCTGAACCCGCCACATCAGAACCCTCTGATGTTTCCCTTAAACAATACTCACCAGTCACCTCCCGCATTGTTTTTCCTTCACACTATATATAGGGGAGTACGTGTTCAAGCAAATGTTTCCGCATTTTCAGTTCAATTTCTATTCTCTTATCATTGTTTTCATCTTTTGTTTTCTGATTACTTAATCAGGGGGAGTACATGTTCCTCTTTTGTTTTTCAACTAAGTTTTTCACACTTAATCTTTTTTATTATAACAAAAAGGGGGAGTACAAGTAATATTTTGATAAGAAAATCGTGTTTCTAGAGAAGTAATGCTCTGATTGCATATATTATGATTCAATTGTGTAACTTTCATAGATCTTCTCTGAAGCAATGCACAGATTACATTCACTTCTCCCAAGAAGTGCTCTTCACATGCTTCTAAGCTCTAACTTTGACACACAATTTCATATCTCTCTAATGCAATATTTATATCTTGATAAGATAATTGCTCTTTATTGCTCTGATCATACATTCCACATATTCTATTATGCTCTGAATACACATCTTATGAATATAGAATGCTCTGATCGATTATGTTATAAAGCTCAGAATCAAGACTATTCTAACGGTTTCATTAAGTCATAGATTCAGGGGGGAGCTTAGCTCAAAATCAAGCTGTAGACTTGGATTCTTAAGGAGCTAAATAAACTATACACATCGGGATAAGTTTAACTCTAATACTTTAAACTCTTGGTGTATTCAGTTTATTATTTAAGAATTGTTCATCAAAATACATGGTTTTGTCATCATCAAAAAGGGGGGGAGATTGCAAGACCAAGATTTGGTCAGGTTGTACAACTCTATGCTTTGATGATAACAAGTTTATATTTGAGTATGAACAATTATGGTACTCTAACGTTTGTCTTTTTAAGTGTTTGACAAACAGGTTCTGACTCTGACCCAAAGACATATCCATCAGCAGTAAAAGACCAAAGAGTAACCAGTAAAACGCTTCTGCAATCACAATGTTCTTCTGAACGATAGAAAACGCTTCAGATGTTCTGAAGATTAAAGCTCTGATGTGGGCTCTGAATATTCAAGTGCTGAAAGTTTTGAAGATTAGAAGTTCTGAGTGAACGGTCCAATAGCTGAGACTTGAAGATTCTGAAGTCCAAAAGTAAGCTGGCTCCCAAGACCAAAGTGCTTCTAATTCTGAAGACCAGATGTTCAGAGTGAACGGTCCAGAAGCAGATGTTCTGAAGGTCAGAGGATCCAAGCTTCCTTCTGACTCTAATTAATTGCTTCACAAGTTCCAACATGAACCGTCGCCAAGATCAGAAGTCAACTAGGCTAAGGCAATGTCATTGTCAATAGAACAAAAGAAGTGTACTATTCTGACCGCCTTACCTACGAGGTTCAGCCACAACAGGTTCTGGAATTTCCAGAATTGCCCTCTAACGGATAGATTCTTTCAACGAATACAACACCTCACCTTGGAGTATAAATAGGTTGAAGAGAGCAGAAATTGGCTAAGAAACTATTGTACAATTTAAGTGAAAACCTTCAAGAAAAATTCCTTAGCAATATTTCTTCATTGTTCTTATTGTGTTTACTCCTGCTTATTTAAAAGCAATTCTTTGTATACACAAACCTTCTACAAATTTGTTTGTAGTTCCTTGAGAGAGCAGTGAGGTCAGGATTCTTGAGAAGTATAAGACGTGTGAGTCTTAGTGTTGCTAGTTCTTATATTTGTTAGTCACTGAGCAAGTTGTGCTAGTGCAGTTGTAACAGTCTTTCAATAGTGGATTACCTTCATTCTAAGACGAAGAAATCACCTTAACAGGTGGACTGGATTAGCTTGAGGGTGTAAGATCAAGTTTTGATCTAGTAGTACAACTCTATGTTTTGACGATTACAAGTTAACCTTTTGATATGAACAATTGTGGTACTCTAACGTGTTTTTCTGAGTGTGCTATTTACAGGCTCTGACCTCAACTCAATCTCTCACAAATTGTAAGGCCCGAGTTTTTAAGTTTATGCTAAGTGAATAAACTTCTTATTCACGATTAGGGTTGATGTAATGTGAAGGGAAACCTGAACGAAAGTTTATTAAATGAAATATATTTATGAAGGAGAAAGTTCAGGAAAAGTTCAAGGATTTCATTATGATCGATAAAAGTTATAGCACGATCGTTACACGCTTAAACCTAGGTCATAAACCCTAGTATATAGCTAATTTTCACTTTTAGGCACGATGGCAGTTAATTCCAAAAATCTTCAGAGAAATGTTAGAACTTCTCTTTTTCCATATATCACGATCGTCTCGAGGCGAAACTCTAGGATCTACGAACGTCCGATTCCAATCATCGGAAGTTTGCCGAAACCGAAACCCTGGTATTTCAAAACCCTAGAATCACCCGACTATGGGGACTTTATCTATTCAGAGCTTCAAATGAATATTCTACACGCGTACACCCATTTCTCTTGATGATTTCAATCTTTCTTCCGAAGGAAGTTTTCTATTCCGACATTCGATGCAAAAAGCAACTTATCGGGTAAAATAGTTTTATACCGACTATGCATTAGTTGCCAAAAATACAAGGAGACCTCTTTATAGTTTTGGAATTCTGTTGCCAAAACATATCTATTAATTCACGGAGAATGACGCCGGAAAAATCAGATTCGCGAAACTTTCTTTTTCCCGCGAATTTCCAACCTTTATATATAGCAAAGAAAGGAAGAAAAACTCAAATTCTCCTCCATTTTCTCTCTTCAAACCCGCGGCCAAGAACAAGGAAGAAGGAAGAAGAGTTTTTGTTCAAACCTTGCTTGATCGTCGATCAATCAGTTGCTGCTTCAAGGCTTCGAGGTATAGTCGCTAATCCTTACCTCTGATCGCTTTTTCCATAGCTTTTCTGTAGAGTTTTCTGAGTGGATAGTTTATGGGTTTTTGCAAAACTATCCTGAATCTTTCATTTCTGATTCTAAACCTCTTCCTTATGCGCCCAAGATCACTTCTGCCGGGTTAGATTTTCCGTTATGTCGCCGGAATTCCGCTGGAATCGATTTGAACCTAAAATACCCATTTTTGGAGTTTTTGGTGTAAAGCTTCAACCTTTAGGCTGAAAACTATCGCCTTAGCTTAGTGCTAGTAGGATTAGTTGTCATAAACGTCGTTGGTGACGTCCCTGCAAAATTTTATTTTTGGGATTTCAGTTTTGAAAATCCTAAGTTAAAAATCATGACCAAAATACCCCTGCGACAGTTTTCGATCCGATAATTTTTCCGAGTTCAGAATACCCTTAGTTACGGCTTATGAAAGCATAGGAACCAAGTTTGATCGAAGAAAAATCGAGCCCCTTAATTGTGAAAAGTGGCCGAGCCTATTAGAGGGGGAGGAGGAAATTTCCTTTTCCGAAAACTTGTCCTTTCGCGCTAGTTTATCGTACCTTAGGGTATAGATTACTTCGAGTAACCTTAGTAAGTATCGATAGCTTAGTTTTCGATAGATTCTTATAGTATTCTGTGATTTTATTGTAAAGGTGCTTTTGAGGATTTCTCTGAGGAACAACACTTTGAGTGCGAGGAAGCGCTTGACGATCATACTGGAGAACCTTCAGGTGAGGGCTTCTCACTGAATCTCTAGTTAATGCTTAGGGTCGATGTTGTCGACATTGTTTACTGTTTATGCACTGGATTGTGTGTGATTGAAAAATGTTTTCTGAGGCTTCGGCTGACAATGTAGATGATTCATCTACTGAATGTTTTTGAGATTGTCTTACATGCTATGTGCTATGTGGGTAATCTAGGATGTGTGGTGCATGCTTTATATGCTAAGTGCTAAGTGTTTATGATTTGATTATTGATATATGACATGTTGTTGAGTGTGATGATTTAAATATGCTCTGTACTGGAATCTGAGATTCTGAATGGTGAGAATAGCGGGCAGGTCATGCCGATTTTATTTTGAGAGTTTTGAGAAAGTTTGATAGGACGAACGAGGTTCGGGCCTTAATTTTGTTTAGTGGATCGAGACATCCTCTGGAAGAGACTTGGGATTGGGAGATCCTGCAAATGTTTAAGACTTGCGATAAGACAAAATGGAATCTATTTTATAAAGAAAATTCATAAGACCTTAAATAACCTCAAAATCTTTAAGTAATGATAACAACCTCGAAGAAAGGCATTGGAAGTCAAATCATAGTTTTGGAAAAACGAGGAGTGTCGTCGGATCCAAGTGTTGAGGAGTTTGGTAAGTTCTGAGTATGTTGGTACTCCTTCGCTCGTTGAGCAGTTTGATAGCCATCCACGGGATGAGCCGAGAAGCTTCACTGAGGCGTGAGACCTTGTGAATGCGGGATACTCCACTGAGGCGTGAGACCTTGTGGAAAGCATGGATCTTCACTGAGGCGTGAGACCTCGTGAACAACATGAAGCTTCACTGAGGCGTGAGACCTTGTGAATGCGGGATACTCCACTGAGGCGTGAGACCTTGTGGAAAGCATGGAACTCCACTGAGGCGTGAGACCTTGTGAGAGCATGAAACTTCACTGAAGCGTGAGACTTCGTGAGAGCATTGATGACCCGAAGAGTCATCGTGAGTGGTTGCACTCATTTTATGATTATTGTATTTTGTCGCAGAATCGACTTTAAGTGGTTTAAACACGGCGAGATACCGGACCACGGCGGATTCCAAAATTGGTTATAAGACCAGGATTTCCGCGTAAGAGCGCTGCTAGGTGACTCTTAGTAGCAGACCGAAATGGCAGGCCTTCGGGTTTTATGCTGATCTGGCTACCTTTGTGTGGTGTAAGAGGCACGCGGGCAGAAATGGTCCCACCGTTGCTGGTGCTAGGATTGATCCGTTTGATGCCCATCCGTTCCGGATTGCATATTGGTTGACTGGGTTAACCTGCATATCATTTCATGCAACATGCATACTGACATAGTTGATGAGTGTGTTTGATACTTGTTAGTTCTACTTGATGCATGTTAACTGTGATTTACAGTCGTTATATTCTTTGTGGAAATATGCAACCCTAGGATGTCATCCCTAGTTATAAGCCTAAGTGGCTATTATCTTATTTATATTTATTGGTGCTATTATTTACATAATTCTTTGGAGTTGACCCTCGCGTCTTCTGTGTGTGCTTTGGCGAACAAACGCCCTTTGTCAGATGTCTTTGGCGGGCTGATTCATGATGGTTCATCCTTCGGGAGGAACTAGGGTTGAGATGCGAGAACTGGAGCGTATCGCGGTAGCGAGAGGAGGACGGATGGTGTACCTAGACTAGGTCGTTCTGGATTCGGATTCGGGCGACGATCATGCTAGCATGTAGGTTTTAGTGCTGGTGTGAGCTCCTCGAGATGGGATTAGTGTAGGAGTAGAGTCTTAGCTCTGAACATCATTTGTTTTCTTTGGGGACAGGGTAGTTTCCCACCTATAGCTTTTTGTGTGATTCTTTACGAGAATCACAGATAGTTGGTTGGACTTAGGAGGTCTTGCTTCAGGCCGATGGGCCAGCTTATTCTCAGTTTTGAGGGATGGTGTTGCGGACACTTGACCTTTCTTGTGGATTGTACCTTTTGCCTTCGGGCGTTACACTTTTCTTTCCGTCACTGGAGGTTTACTCGTGACGAGGTTACTACTACAGCGGGGGCTGTTTATATATTGTATATTAGTTCTGATTATTGTTATTGTTGGGTTTTATTTAATTCAGTCTTGTCTTAGTTATTATCGAAAAAAAAATATTCACGTTTTTCCGCATTAAGTTTACTTTTGGTTACTAAAGTGACGCCACCGAAATCGGGGTGTTACACAAATCAGAAGCACTGTGTATAAAGAGCAACCCAAGCAACGCTTTCGCATTCACCATGTTCAGTATGAACAGTGGAAAAGCTTCAGAAGTTCTGAAGTTATACAAACTCTGATGTGGACTCAGTCACTAGAAGCTCTGAAGATCCAGAAAGTCTGATAACCAAGAAACACTGAAGGCTCAGATATTCTGATGGTGTAGAAGACTCTGAAGATCCAGAAGCTGATTAGTGAAATTCTGTTGTCCAGAAGCAAGATACTCTGAAGACCATGTTCTTCCCTCTGAGTTCAGAATCAGAAGAAACAATGGTCAGAGGATCTGGGCTTTCCCTCTGACTCTGATCAACCGGCTTCACAAGTTCCAATATGAAGCGTTCCCCTGATCAGAAGTCTCCTAGGTTTAAAGGTCAAGTCGCTATCCAAGTACAAAAGCAACTGTACCTTCCTGACGACCTACCTAACAGTCTCAGACACAGCAGAAGCTGGATTTTCCAGAACTGCCCTCCAACGGTAGCATTTTCCATGCAACGCTCAACCCTAATCCTTGGAGTATATAAAGAGGCTGAAGACTGAAAGAAGCGGCAAGAAGCATTCACATACGCGCAAGACATATTCAAATTCTTCTAAGCTTTCTTTCATCTGAAATTCATTGAGTTTACTATTAGCTTTTTAGAAGCAAATCTCTTGTAAACAATTCTTTGATAAACAGTTTGTTTAGTTCCTTTAGGAGATCAAGGCTGATCGGATCCTAGAGAAGACTAAGAGAGTGAATCTTAGTGTGAGCTAAGTCAGTGTAATTGTTAGTCACTTGTAGGTTTCAAGTGCAGTTGTAACTCTTACCTGATTAGTGGATTGCCTTCATTCTAAGAAGGAAGAAATCACCTTAACGGGTGGACTGGAGTAGCTTGAGTGATTTATCAAGTGAACCAGGATAAAATCCTTGTGTGCTTTTCTATCTCTTATCTTTAGCACTTAAGTTCTCGAAAGATTTGTCAAAATCTTTAAGGTGGAAGTTTTATACTGAAAACGTTATTCAAACCCCCCCTTTCTACCGTTTTTCATACCTTCAATTGGTATCAGAGCGCAAGTTCTGATTACCACACCTAACAGTGTTCAGTGATCCGGGCCGGTGTGAAAAACAACGGCTGCCACCACCAGTGAAACTCAAAGAGATGGTTACAATGCAAAGCCTCCTATGTTCGACGGTCAAAGGTTCGAATATTGGAAAGATAGACTGGAAAGTTTCTTTCTGGGTTTCGTTGCAGATCTCTGGGATATTATTGTGGATGGCTACGAGCGTCCAGTTGATGTAGATGGCAAGAAGATCCCAAGGTCAGAGATGACTGCAGATCAAAAGAAGCTGTACTCACAACATCACAAAGCAAGAGCAATTCTTCTAAGTGCTATTTCCTATGAAGAGTACCAGAAGATTACAGATCGTGAGTTTGCGAAAGGCATTTTCGAATCTCTGAAGATGTCTCATGAAGGAAACAAGAAAGTCAAAGAATCAAAGGCATTGTCTTTGATCCAAAAGTATGAATCCTTCATCATGGAGCCAAATGAGTCCATTGATGAAATGTTCTCCAGATTTCAGTTGCTTGTAGCTGGCATACGACCTCTCAACAAGAGCTACACAACAAAAGATCATGTCATAAGGGTCATCAGGTGTCTTCCTGAAAGTTGGATGCCTTTGGTGACTTCAATAGAGCTCACAAGAGACGTTGAGAATATGAGTTTAGAAGAACTCATCAGCATTTTGAAATGCCATGAGCTGAAGCGCTCAGAGATGCAAGATCTGAGGAAAAAGTCCATAGCCTTGAAGTCTAAATCTGAAAAGGCTAAGGTTGAGAAGTCAAAAGCTCTTCAAGCTGAAGAAGAGGAATCTGAAGAAGCATCAGAAGATTCTGATGAAGATGAGCTGACTCTGATCTCCAAGAGACTCAATCGCATCTGGAAGCACAGGCAGAGCAAATACAAAGGCTCTGGAAAGACAAAGAAGAGTCTGATGGTGACATTTGATGAATCAGAGTCAGAGGATGTTGACTCTGATGGTGAAGTCCAAGGACTCATGGCTATTGTCAAAGACAAGGAAGCAGAGTCAAAGGGAGCTGTTGACTCTGACTCAGAATCAGAAGGAAATCCTAACTCAGACGATGAAAATGAGGTATTCGCTTCTTTCTCTACCTCTGAACTGAAACATGCATTGTCTGATATTATGGATAAGTATAACTCCTTATTGTCTAAGCATAAGAAGCTGAAAAAGAACTTATCTGCTGTTTCCAAGACTCCTTCTGAACATGAGAAAATTATTTCTGATTTGAAAAATGATAATCATGCCTTGATCAATTCTAACTCTGTGCTTAAGAACCAGATTGCTAAGTTAGAAGAAATTGTTGCCTGTGATGCCTCTGATTGTAGAAATGAATCTAAGTATGAAAAGTCTTTTCAAAGATTCCTATCTAAAAGCGTGGATAGAAGCTTAATGGCTTCAATGATCTATGGCGTAAGCAGAAATGGAATGCATGGCATTGGCTATTCTAAACCAATTAGATATGAGCCCTCTGTGTCTAAAGCTAAATCCTTGTATGAATGCTTTGTTCCCTCTGGTACCATATTGCCTGATCCTGTACCTGCTAAAGTTGCTAAAAACCCTCTTAAAAAGGGATCCTTCTCTATGACTAAATATCATGCAAATATTCCTTTAAAATATCATGTTGAGACACCCAAGGTGATCAGAACCTCTGGGGTAACTAACAAGAGAGGACCCAGAAAGTGGGTACCTAAGGACAAGATTATCTATGTTGCAGATATCCTTGATAGCACCACTGAAACACCAATCATGGTATCTGGACAGTGGATGCTCGCGTCACATGACGGGAGAAAGGCGTATGTTCCGAGAGCTGAAACTTAAGCCTGGAGGCGAAGTTGGCTTTGGAGGAAATGAAAAGGTCAAAGCTAGTTGAAAAGTTTGCAGATTTAAGCATTAATGTTTCTGACAAAGGCAAAGCTCCAGAGGAAGTTGAGCCAGAGGAAGATGAACCAGAGGAAGAAGCTGGTCCCTCTAACTCACAAACTCTGAAGAAGAGCAGAATCACTGCAGCTCACCCTAAGGAATTGATTTTGGGCAACAAAGACGAACCAGTCAGAACCAGATCTGCCTTCAGACCCTCTGAAGAGACCTTGCTCAGTCTGAAAGGATTGGTGTCCTTAATTGAACCCAAGTCCATAGATGAAGCTCTTCAGGACAAGGATTGGATTCTGGCCATGGAAGAAGAATTGAATCAATTCTCCAAGAACGATGTTTGGAGCTTAGTGAAGAAGCCTGAGAGTGTCCATGTAATTGGAACAAAATGGGTATTCATAAACAAGCTGAATGAGAAAGGAGATGTAGTCAGAAACAAGGCAAGGCTAGTTGCTCAAGGCTACAGCCAGCAGGAAGGAATAGACTACACTGAAACATTTGCTCCAGTAGCAAGACTGGAGGCAATCAGACTGTTGATCTCTTTTTCAGTAAATCACAACATAGTTCTACATCAGATGGACGTGAAGAGTGCCTTCCTAAATGGTTATATTTCAGAGGAAGTCTGTAAGACCCAAGATTTTAAGCTTAGAATAAGTGGAAGAGATTTCCATTTACGATTAGGGTTGATGTAATGTGAAGGGAAACCTGAACGAAAGTTTATTAAATGAAATATATTTATGAAGGGGAAAGTTCAGGAAAAGTTCAAGGATTGCATTATGATCGATAAAAGTTATAGCACGAACGTTTTACGCTTAAACCTAGGTCAGAAACCCTAGTATATAGCTAATTTTCACTTTTAGGCACGACGGAAGTTAATTCCAAAAATCTTCAGAGAAATGTTAGAACTTCTCTTTTTCCATATATCAAAATCGTTTCGAGGCGAAACTCTAGGATCTACGAACGTCCGATTCCAATCATCGGAAGTTTGCCGAAACCGAATCCCTGGTATTTCAAAACCCTAGAACTTCTCGACAATGAAGACTTTATCTATTCAGAGCTTCAAATGGATATTCTACACGCGTACACCCATTTCTCTTGATGATTTCAATCTTTCTTCAGAAGGAAGTTTTCCATTCCGACATTCGATGCAAAAAGCAACTTATCGGGTAAAATAGTTTTACACCGACTTTGCACCGACTTTGCATTAGTTGCCAAAAATACAAGGAGACATCTTCTTAGCTTAGGAATTCCTTTGCCAAAACCTATCTTAGAATTCATGGAGAATGATGCCGGAAAAATCAGATTCGCGAAACTTTCATTTTCCCGCGAATTACCATTTTCTATATATAGCAAGCAAGTGAGAAGAAATCACAAAACTCCACCATTTTCTACCCAAGGAGGCCGCGAGTTTGCTAAGGAGAGGAGGAGAAGAGATTTTGTTCAATCCTTGCTTGATCGTTGATTAATCAGTTGCTGCTTCAAGGTTTCGAGGTATAGTCGCTAATCCTTACCTCTGATCGCTTTTTCCATAGCTTTTCTGTAGAGTTTTCTGAGCGGATAGTTTATGGGTTTTTGCAAAACTATCCTGAATCTTTCATTTCTGATTCTAAACCTCTTCTATATGTGCCCAAGATCACTTCTGCCGGATTAGATTTTCCGTTATGTCGCTGGAATTCCGCCGGAATCAATTTGAACCTAAAATACCCATTTTTGGAGTTTTTGAGGTAAAGCTTCAACCTTTAGGCTAAAAACTATCGCCTTAGCTTAGTATTAGTAGGGTTAGTTGTCATAAACGTCGTTAGTAACGTCCCTGCAAAATTTGGTTTTTGGGATTTCAGTTTTGAAAATCCTAAGTTAAAAATCATGACCAAAATACCCCTGCGACAGTTTTTGATCCGATAATTTTTCCGAGTTCAGAATACCCTTAGTTACGGCTAATGAAAGCATAGGAACCAAGTTTGATCGAAGAAAAATCGAGCCCCATAATTGTGTAAAGTGGCCGAGCCTATTAGAGGGGGAGGAGGAAAATTTCCTTTTTCCGAAAACTTATCTTTCGCGCTAGATTATCGTACCTTAGAGTATAGATTACTTCGTGTAACCTTAGTAAGTATCGATAGCTTAGTTTTCGATAGATTCTGATAGTATTTCTGTGACTTTGCTTTAAAGGAACTTTTGAGGAATTTCCTGAGGAGCAACGCTTTGCTTGTGAGGAAGAGTTAGAAGATAATCCTGGAGAATCTGCAGGTGAGGGCTTCTCACTGAATCTCTAGTTAATGCTTAGGGTCGATGTTTCGACATTGTTTACTGTTTATGCACTGGAATTGTGTGTGATTGGAAAATGTTTTCTGAGGCTTCGGCTGACAATGTAGATGATGCATCTACTGAATGTTTTTGATGAGTGAATGACATGCTAAGTGCTAATTGGGTAATTTAGGATGTGTGGTGCATGCCTTATATGCTAGGTGCTATGTGGTTAATGCTTAAGATATTGACATATGACATGTTGATTGATCATGATGAGTTAATTCTGCTTTTGCACTATAATCTGAGTTTCTGAACGGTGAGGAAAGCGGGCAGGTCATGCCGATTTTATTTTGAGAGTTTTGAGAAAGTTTGATAGGACGAACGAGGTTCGGGCCTTAATTTTGTTTAGTGGATCGAGACCTCCTCTGGAAGCGACTTGGGATTGGGAGATCCTGCAAATGTATAAGACTTGCGATAAGACAAAAGGGAATCTATTTTATAAAGAAAATTCATAAGACCTTAAATAACCTCAAAATCTTTAAGTAATGATAACAACCTCGAAGGAAGGCATTGGAAGACAAATCATAGTTTTGGAAAAGCGAGGAGTGTCGTCGGACCCAAGTGTTGAGGAGTTTGGTGAGTTCTGAGTATGTTGGTACTCCTTCGCTCGTTGAGCAGTTTGTTAGCCATCCAAGGGATGAGCCGAGAAGCTTCACTGAGGCGTGAGACCTTGTGAATGCATGATACTCCACTAAGGCGTGAGACCTTGTGGAAAGCATGGAACTCCACTGAGGCGTGAGACCTTGTGAGAGCATGAAACTTCACTGAAGCGTGAGACTTCGTGCAAGTGTGTAAATTCACTGAGGCGTGAGACCTTGTGAAAGCATAAAACTTCACTGAAGCGTGAGACTTTGTGAATGTGTGAGACTCCACTGAAGCGTGAGACTTCGTGTGAGCATTGATGACTCGAAGAGTTATCGTGAGTGGTTGCACTCATTTTATGATTAATGTACTTTGTCGCAGAATCGACTTTTACCTTAGGGTAAGCTTTTAGAAACTTTAATTTACCTAGAACACGTGGCGACGTGTCGAGTGAGGTCGGAGACGTTGTTTGGCAAATCAGATTGCACTCATGCATACATAGGAGGTTAATACACGGCGTGATACCGGACCTCGGGAAATTGGAGGTTAATACATGGCGTGATACCGGACCTCGGTGGATTGGAGGTTAATACACGGCGTGATACCGGACCTCGGTGGATTCCAAAATGGTCATAAGACCCGGATTTCCGCGTAAGAGCGCTATTAGGCGACTCTTAGTAGCAGACCGAAATGGCAGGCCTTCGGGTTTTATGCTGATCTGACTACATGATGATGTTGGAGTAAGAGGCATCACGGGCCGAAATGGCACCACCGTGGCTGGTGAAGGGCTGATCCGATGATGTCCATCCGTTCCGGATTGCATATTGGTTGACTGGGTTAACCTGCATATCATTTCATGCAACATGCATACTGACATAGTTGATGAGTGTGTTTGATACTTGTTAGTTCTACTTGATGCATGTTAACTGTGATTTACAGTCGTTATATTCTTTGTGGAAATATGCAACCCTAGGACGTTATCCCTAGTTATAAGCCTAAGTGGCTATTATCTTATTTATATTTATTGGTGCTATTATTTACATAATTCTTTGGAGCTGACCTTCGCGTCTTCTGTGTGTGCTTTGGCGAACAAACGCCCTTTGTCAGATGTCTTTGGCGGGCTGATTCATGATGGTTCATCCTTCGGGAGGAACTAGGGTTGAGATGCGGGAACTGGAGCGTATCGCGGTAGCGAGAGGAGGACGGATGGTGTACATAGACTAGGTCGTTCTGGATTCAGATTCGGGCGACGATCATGCTAGCATGTAGGTTTTAGTGCTGGTGTGAGCTCCTCGAGATGGGATTAGTGTAGGAGTAGAGTCTTAGCTCTGAACATCATTTGTTTTCTTTGGGGACAGGGTAGTTTCCCACCTATAGCTTTTTGTGTGGTTCTTTACGAGAATCACAGAGAGTTGGTTGGACTTAGGAGGTCTTGCTTCAGGCCGATGGGCCAGCTTATTCTCAGTTTTGAGGGATAGTGTTGCGGACACTTACCTTTAGATTTGGTTTGTACATTTTGCCTTCGGGCGTTACACTTTTCTTTCCGTCACTGGAGGTTTACTCGTGACGAGGTTACTTACAGCGGAGGCTTTTTATATATTGTATATTAGCTCTATTGCTTTTCGCTTTTGGGTTTTATTTAATTCAGTCTTGTCTTAGTTATTATTATAAAAAAAAAATATTCACGTTTTTCCGCATTAAGTTTATTTTGGTTACTAAAGTGACGCCACCGAAATCGGGGTGTTACATTGTGGTATCAGAGCATGGTCGAGTCTTTCGGGAGTTGTTGGGGAATAGGTCTTCTGTGCTAGGTTGTGTGACTCTGCAAAGAGTGAAAATTGATTGTCTGCAAGCAATTTTTTCGCTTAAAAATTGATTGAAGTTATTGCTTAATCATATTGTATAGTTATACTAGATGCTATCTTATGATGAGTAATAACTGTTTGTTTAACTTAACAGAACATGGTGAATACTAATCAGCTAGCTGAGATGATGGCCACTATGGCCCAAGCGGTAACAGCGCAGGCCCAAGCGGTAACAGCACAGGCAAATGATAATGCCATGAGGCATGCTACTGAAGAAGCACGTGAACAGCATCAACGTCAGAGAGAGATAACTCTGGACCAGAACAAAGGCCTCAATGACTTCAGGAGGCAAAACCCACCAAAGTTCTCTGGTGGTACTGACCCAGACGCAGCGGATCTCTGGATTCAGGAAATCGAGAAGATATTCGGCGTACTACAAACTGCTGAGGGTGCCAAAGTGGGCATGGCGACTTATCTGCTACTCGGGGATGCTGAGTACTGGTGGAAGGGCACCAGAGGAATTATGGAAGACAATCACGAGGAGATTAGCTGGAACTCATTCCGGACCGCATTCTTGGAAAAGTATTTTCCAACAAGTGCTCGGGATGAGCGGGAGTCACAATTTCTGACACTCCGTCAGGGAGGTATGTCAGTACCGGAATTTGCTTCAAAGCTGGAATCTTTGGCGAAGCATTTTCAATTCTTTCATGATCATGTGAATGAGCGCTACATGTGCAAGCGCTTTGTAAATGGACTGAGGCCTGATATTGAGGACTCAGTGAGGCCGCTGGGAATCATGCGATTCCAGTCGTTGGTTGAGAAAGCCACGGAAGTGGAACTGATGAAGAACCGGAGAATGAACCGGACTGGAACTGGAGGGCCGATGAGGTCGGGCTCTCAAAATTTTCAGGGCAGAGAGAAATTACAGAGCAGGGGGCCATATCAGCGTCCTGCTGGAAGAGGATTTACTTCAGGATCTTACATACCCATGACGGGTACTGCTGGAGGTTCTGGAGATCAGACTTTGAAGAATGAGATGACCTGTTTCAGATGTGGGGAGCCGGGGCATTATGCTAATGCTTGTCCCGACAAGAGGCCCAAGTGCTTTAACTGTAACAAAATGGGGAATAATGCTGGTCAGTGCAGAGCACCCAAGACGGAGTCAACCATGAACACTGCTCGTGGAAAGCGTCCTGCTGCTAAAGCAAGAGTTCATTCCATGGACGGTGAGAGAGCTGAGGGGTTTGCCAGAGGAGAGCGCAAGAACGATGGTAACTTTCTAACCATTCTTTCTCATTTCAGTATAATATATTCCATCACTTTCGTAGCGTGTGCAAACACACCTGACTTACTTACACTGTCTAAGCTTTGACCTTATAGTTATTACGCCTATTAATACCTTATTTGACCGTAGCTCGTATTTTAGCTATAGAAGTTATACGAGGTTTAGAATGACCCGCTAAGCTTAGAAAGTAGTCTTCTACCGATGCGTTTAAAAGGAAGCTAGAAGCTGAAGAATGAATCTCATAGAGATTTCTTATGGATAGTATACGTATGATGTCGAGGGCGTGTAGTTCCGTAGCGGAATCGTTGAGGATGTGAGGTCAGGATATTTGTGACTATTGGATGATAGGAACTCATTGACTGTTCCAGTGGGTTTTTCTAAATTTCACCTTCGATGTATTGGCTTGATCAACTTAATATTGAGGGGGTGATATTCGGAATCAGAGCTGGCTATGGACTTTGATAGAAGGATTGGTAAGATTAATTTGAATTGATCGAGGATTAGTCGGATTTGGGAGGAAAGTTCGTGTTAAGTAATTGATTTTCTTTGGGAAGGAGTTGTCGTTGTAAGAGATGAATATTCTTTTAGGAAATGTTGGAGAGCTACAGAGCATCAGAGATCCAAACTTGTAAAAGGTTTAGGTTTTAAGTCTATTAATTCTTGTCATAAGTGTATAGGACTTGAAGTTTGTCATAATTTGATTGGGAGATTAAGAAGTTTATCGACAAGATGGTAATCAAGTTACAAGAAGGAGAGTGTTAGTATTAAGATGAACACTTGAGGTGGTCATATCAAGACCAGTTGCTTAAAGTCTAAGAGTGAATGAAACTTGTTATGGATTTTGGTGATGCGAGCTAGAGATTAGCGAGTGAATTTCGCTATGTGGAATGAGAATCTTAGGGTAAAGATTGACTTCAGAAGCTGGAGATCATATTCGAGTAAGAGTTTTAGTGGTGGTATCATTGAGGATTGTAGTTAAACCTCGGCAAGTTGAAAGATGATATGTCTGTTGAGACGCCGTTGGTCAACATTGGGACTAGAAGAGTGAAACAATCGAAGAGAAAGCAGAGTGTTTTAGTGAAAATTATTTGGAATAAAGACACGGACGGTGTTATGTGAGAGTTAGAGGAAAAGATCAAGGAATAATATCCAGAACTATTACTGACCCTTAAGTTTCGAGGACGAAACTTTCTTTTTGGAGGGTAGTAATGTAAGACCCAAGATTTTAAGCTTAGAATAAGTGGAAGAGATTTCCATTTACGATTAGGGTTGATGTAATGTGAAGGGAAACCTGAACGAAAGTTTATTAAATGAAATATATTTATGAAGGGGAAAGTTCAGGAAAAGTTCAAGGATTGCATTATGATCGATAAAAGTTATAGAACGAACGTTTTACGCTTAAACCTAGGTCAGAAACCCTAGTATATAGCTAATTTTCACTTTTAGGCACGACGGAAGTTAATTCCAAAAATCTTCAGAGAAATGTTAGAACTTCTCTTTTTCCATATATCAAAATCGTTTCGAGGCGAAACTCTAGGATCTACGAACGTCCGATTCCAATCATCGGAAGTTTGCCGAAACCGAATCCCTGGTATTTCAAAACCCTAGAACTTCTCGACAATGAAGACTTTATCTATTCAGAGCTTCAAATGGATATTCTACACGCGTACACCCATTTCTCTTGATGATTTCAATCTTTCTTCAGAAGGAAGTTTTCCATTCCGACATTCGATGCAAAAAGCAACTTATCGGGTAAAATAGTTTTACACCGACTTTGCACCGACTTTGCATTAGTTGCCAAAAATACAAGGAGACATCTTCTTAGCTTAGGAATTCCTTTGCCAAAACCTATCTTAGAATTCATGGAGAATGATGCCGGAAAAATCAGATTCGCGAAACTTTCATTTTCCCGCGAATTACCATTTTCTATATATAGCAAGCAAGTGAGAAGAAATCACAAAACTCCACCATTTTCTACCCAAGGAGGCCGCGAGTTTGCTAAGGAGAGGAGGAGAAGAGATTTTGTTCAATCCTTGCTTGATCGTTGATTAATCAGTTGCTGCTTCAAGGTTTCGAGGTATAGTCGCTAATCCTTACCTCTGATCACTTTTTCCATAGCTTTTCTGTAGAGTTTTCTGAGCGGATAGTTTATGGGTTTTTGCAAAACTATCCTGAATCTTTCATTTCTGATTCTAAACCTCTTCTATATGTGCCCAAGATCACTTCTGCCGGATTAGATTTTCCGTTATGTCGCCGGAATTCCGCCGGAATCAATTTGAACCTAAAATACCCATTTTTGGAGTTTTTGAGGTAAAGCTTCAACCTTTAGGCTAAAAACTATCGCCTTAGCTTAGTGTTAGTAGGGTTAGTTGTCATAAACGTCGTTAGTAACGTCCCTGCAAAATTTGGTTTTTGGGATTTCAGTTTTGAAAATCCTAAGTTAAAAATCATGACCAAAATACCCCTGCGACAGTTTTTGATCCGATAATTTTTCCGAGTTCAGAATACCCTTAGTTACGGCTAATGAAAGCATAGGAACCAAGTTTGATCGAAGAAAAATCGAGCCCCATAATTGTGTAAAGTGGCCGAGCCTATTAGAGGGGGAGGAGGAAAATTTCCTTTTCCGAAAACTTGTCTTTCGCGCTAGATTATCGTACCTTAGAGTATAGATTACTTCGTGTAACCTTAGTAAGTATCGATAGCTTAGTTTTCGATAGATTCTGATAGTATTTCTGTGACTTTGCTTTAAAGGAACTTTTGAGGAATTTCCTGAGGAGCAACGCTTTGCTTGTGAGGAAGAGTTAGAAGATAATCCTGGAGAATCTGCAGGTGAGGGCTTCTCACTGAATCTCTAGTTAATGCTTAGGGTCGATGTTTCGACATTGTTTACTGTTTATGCACTGGAATTGTGTGTGATTGGAAAATGTTTTCTGAGGCTTCGGCTGACAATGTAGATGATGCATCTACTGAATGTTTTTGATGAGTGAATGACATGCTAAGTGCTAATTGGGTAATTTAGGATGTGTGGTGCATGCCTTATATGCTAGGTGCTATGTGGTTAATGCTTAAGATATTGACATATGACATGTTGATTGATCATGATGAGTTAATTCTGCTTTTGCACTATAATCTGAGTTTCTGAACGGTGAGGAAAGCGGGCAGGTCATGCCGATTTTATTTTGAGAGTTTTGAGAAAGTTTGATAGGACGAACGAGGTTCAAGCCTTAATTTTGTTTAGTGGATCGAGACCTCCTCTGGAAGCGACTTGGGATTGGGAGATCCTGCAAATGTATAAGACTTGCGATAAGACAAAAGGGAATCTATTTTATAAAGAAAATTCATAAGACCTTAAATAACCTCAAAATCTTTAAGTAATGATAACAACCTCGAAGGAAGGCATTGGAAGTCAAATCATAGTTTTGGAAAAGCGAGGAGTGTCGTCGGACCCAAGTGTTGAGGAGTTTGGTGAGTTCTGAGTATGTTGGTACTCCTTCGCTCGTTGAGCAGTTTGTTAGCCATCCAAGGGATGAGCCGAGAAGCTTCACTGAGGCGTGAGACCTTGTGAATGCATGATACTCCACTAAGGCGTGAGACCTTGTGGAAAGCATGGAACTCCACTGAGGCGTGAGACCTTGTGAGAGCATGAAACTTCACTGAAGCGTGAGACTTCGTGCAAGTGTGTAAATTCACTGAGGCGTGAGACCTTGTGAAAGCATAAAACTTCACAGAAGCGTGAGACTTTGTGAATGTGTGAGACTCCACTGAAGCGTGAGACTTCGTGTGAGCATTGATGACTCGAAGAGTTATCGTGAGTGGTTGCACTCATTTTATGATTAATGTACTTTGTCGCAGAATCGACTTTTACCTTAGGGTAAGCTTTTAGAAACTTTAATTTACCTAGAACACGTGGCGACGTGTCGAGTGAGGTCGGAGACGTTGTTTGGCAAATCACATTGCACTCATGCATACATAGGAGGTTAATACACGGCGTTATACCGGACCTCGGGAAATTGGAGGTTAATACACGGCGTGATACCGGACCTCGGTGGATTGGAGGTTAATACACGGCGTGATACCGGACCTCGATGGATTCCAAAATGGTCATAAGACCCGGATTTCCGCGTAAGAGCGCTATTAGGCGACTCTTAGTAGCAGACCGAAATGGCAGGCCTTCGGGTTTTATGCTGATCTGACTACATGATGATGTTGGAGTAAGAGGCATCACGGGCCGAAATGGCACCACCGTGGCTGGTGAAGGGCTGATCCGATGATGTCCATCCGTTCCGGATTGCATATTGGTTGACTGGGTTAACCTGCATATCATTTCATGCAACATGCATACTGACATAGTTGATGAGTGTGTTTGATACTTTTTAGTTCTACTTGATGCATGTTAACTGTGATTTACAGTCGTTATATTCTTTGTGGAAATATGCAACCCTAGGACGTTATCCCTAGTTATAAGCCTAAGTGGCTATTATCTTTTTTATATTTATTGGTGCTATTATTTACATAATTCTTTGGAGTTGACCCTCGCGTCTTCTGTGTGTGCTTTGGCGAACAAACGCCCTTTGTCAGATGTCTTTGGCGGGCTGATTCATGATGGTTCATCCTTCGGGAGGAACTAGGGTTGAGATGCGGGAACTGGAGCGTATCGCGGTAGCGAGAGGAGGACGGATGGTGTACATAGACTAGGTCGTTCTGGATTCAGATTCGGGCGACGATCATGCTAGCATGTAGGTTTTAGTGCTGGTGTGAGCTCCTCGAGATGGGATTAGTGTAGGAGTTGAGTCTTAGCTCTGAACATCATTTGTTTTCTTTGGGGACAGGGTAGTTTCCCACCTATAGCTTTTTGTGTGGTTCTTTACGAGAATCACAGAGAGTTGGTTGGACTTAGGAGGTCTTGCTTCAGGCCGATGGGCCAGCTTATTCTCAGTTTTGAGGGATAGTGTTGCGGACACTTACCTTTAGATTTGGTTTGTACATTTTGCCTTCGGGCGTTACACTTTTCTTTCCGTCACTGGTGGTTTACTCGTGACGAGGTTACTTACAGCGGAGGCTGTTTATATATTGTATATTAGCTCTATTGCTTTTCGCTTTTGGGTTTTATTTAATTCAGTCTTGTCTTAGTTATTATTATAAAAAAAAAAATATTCACGTTTTTCCGCATTAAGTTTATTTTGGTTACTAAAGTGACGCCACCGAAATCGGGGTGTTACAAAGTCTATGTTCATCAACCCCCAGGTTTTGAAGATGAGAAGAAACCAGACCATGTGTTCAAATTGAAGAAATCACTCTACGGTCTGAAGCAAGCTCCCAGAGCATGGTATGAGAGACTCAGCTCATTCCTTCTGGAGAATGAGTTTGTAAGGGGTAAAGTAGATACAACTCTTTTCTGCAAGACTTATAAAGATGATATCTTAATTGTGCAAATTTATGTTGATGATATTATATTTGGTTCTGCTAATCAATCTCTATGCAAAGAATTTTCTGAGATGATGCAGGCTGAATTTGAGATGAGTATGATGGGAGAATTAAAGTACTTTCTGGGAATACAAGTTGATCAGACACCAGAAGGAACATATATCCATCAGAGCAAGTACACTAAAGAACTTCTGAAGAAGTTCAATATGCTGGAATCTACAGTGGCCAAGACTCCAATGCATCCTACATGCATTCTGGAGAAAGAAGATAAAAGTGGTAAAGTATGTCAGAAGCTCTATCGTGGCATGATAGGTTCACTTCTATACTTAACTGCATCTAGGCCAGACATACTATTTAGTGTTCATTTATGTGCTCGTTTCCAATCAGATCCAAGGGAAACCCACTTAACTGCTGTTAAGAGGATCCTAAGGTATCTGAAAGGAACCACTAACCTTGGCTTGATGTATAAGAAAACATCAGAGTATAAGCTTTCAGGCTACTGTGATGCTGATTATGCTGGAGATAGAACAGAGAGAAAAAGTACTTCTGGAAATTGTCAATTTCTGGGAAGCAATCTAGTCTCATGGGCAAGCAAGAGGCAATCAACCATTGCACTATCAACTGCAGAGGCAGAATATATCCCAGCAGCAATATGCAGCACTCAGATGCTCTGGATGAAACATCAGTTGGAGGATTATCAGATCCTTGAGAGCAATATCCCAATCTATTGTGATAACACTGCTGCAATCTCATTGAGTAAGAATCCTATCTTGCATTCAAGGGCAAAGCACATTGAGGTAAAGTATCACTTTATTAGAGATTATGTACAGAAGGGCGTACTTCTTCTGAAGTTTGTTGATACTGACCATCAATGGGCAGATATCTTTACAAAGCCCTTAGCAGAGGATAGATTTAATTTTATTCTGAAAAATCTGAACATGGACTTTTGTCCAGAGTGAAGATGGATCAGAACCTCTGACTATGATACTTCTTGCTCAGAAGGTAACTCAATCAGAGTGTGTGTACCCACTGGTACTGATTCTGAAGCTGAGACAGCAACACGTGTGTCAGTATTTCTGATGCATAGTTCCTTGTGCCCGTGTGACAGTCTGTTATGATTGCGTGTAGATGTGCTTCTCTCCTGTGTGTGATTTGTGTATTTACTGTTACTATCTATCTTTAATTTTCAACCGTTGATCTTAAATTGCTTTTTGAATCAACAACGGTTATTTGTCAAAACCCACTATACACACACGATCTCTTTCACTTCCGGTTTTTACTCTCTCTCTCTCTGCTATTTCAAAACCGCTTATCCTCGTTTTCTCTCTCGATCTCTCTTCATCTTTCAACCTTCATCTTCTACCTCAAACCTTCAACCGCTTCAAAAATGGTGAGTCAAACCAGAAGAGCTACTGCAGATGCAATGATACGCCCCAAGTTGATGCAAGGGCTGCAATGGATCGTCTAGGATTGATCTTGGATGATGAGAACTCTGAAATGTGAGAAAGAAGAAGAAGAATTTCGTGATGGAAGGGAAATGGACAGAAAAGAGGGGAAGTTTTAGTGAAATGGAAGATGAAGACTTCACACAAAGGTGGTGACAAACCCTTGATAAGCCTAATTCTTGAATCACTCAAGAACTATGAGAATCACTCTCACAAATCTGAATCACTCAGAAAAGAAAATACTAATTCATTCATAATCTGTCTATTACATTGAAGGAGTGGTCCTTATAAAGAAGAAGGAAATTCAGCCTAGTTACAAAAAAATGATGAGGTGTAATTTCTCTAGAAGAATCCTAGGCTAGGAGTTACAAATTAAAAGAGGAAGATAGTGATATGCTTCAGCCCTGAACGTGTTTTTAGTGGCTGATTGCTTCATGTAACTCCCTTTCTTGATTGTTATTCTGACCAGGGAATATAGCATTCAATGCTCTTTATGAACTTAATTTCCCTTTCTTTGTAACTCCATTCTTGGCTTTGAAAGCTCTTCAATCCTTTGACTTTGCTGATGTAACTCCTCCATTCAGAACTTATTGAAATTCAAACACATTCAAAGAGTTTTAAGAAAGGAATGGATCCCTCCCTTTAAGCCCTTCATGCGCCACATGCAAACACACACCACTTGAAGTGGATTAAACACACTAAAATAAAATTCAGCAACATAATGCATTTGGATCCAACTTATTCAATTGGTCCTTTGCATTTTTATTGAAATAAAATAAAACAGAACATCACATGGCAGCCCCTATGCGTGGGCTGGCTCTTCTTCTTGGGCCTGAATGATCATCATGATTTTTGGTTCCATCTCTTCTACCACTTTGTCTTCAAGAATGGTTGCCACTACTTGCTGAAGAGTCTCTTTGGCCTTTTTAGCTCTAGCCCTTGTCATTGGTCCTCCAAGTCCTTTTAGGGCTCCATGACCCTTGTCCTTGTCCTTGTCCTCATCATTCCCTCCCTCTTGAAAAGGATTTGACCTCAAATCAAATTCTCCGCCATCTGCATCAAAGAGAGATAAATCAGAGACATTAAAGGTTGAGCTGATGTTATACTCACCTGGAAGCTCTATTTTGTAGGCATTGTTATTGATTCTCTCAAGCACTTGAAAAGGTCCATCCCCTCTAGGTTGGAGTTTGGATTTCCTTTGTTCTGGAAACCTTTCCTTCCTCATGTGCACCCAAACCCAATCTCCGGGTTGGAACACCACCTCCTTTCTTCCCTTGTTAGCTTGCCTAGCATAACTCTCATTCTTTCTCTCAATTTGAGCCTTCACACGCTCATGCATCTTCTTGACATATTCAGCTTTGCCCTGTCCTTCCTTGTGCTTGAAAACAGAAATGTTAGGCATAGGCAACAAATCAAGAGGAGTCAAAGGGTTAAATCCATACACTACTTCAAATGGAGAGCAATTGGTAGTGCTATGGACAGCCCTATTGTAAGCAAATTCAACATGAGGCAAACACGCCTCCCAAGCCTTTAAATTGGCCTTAAGGACAGTCCTAAGCAAGGTGCCTAGGGTCCTATTAACCACCTCAGTTTGCCCATCAGTTTGTGGGTGGCAAGTGGTAGAGAACAAAAGTTTGGTGCCTAACTTCCCCCATAAAGTCCTCCAGAAGTGACTTAGGAACTTGGTGTCCCTATCACTAACTATGCTTCTAGGCATCCCATGAAGTCTTACAACTTCTTTAAAGAACAAATCAGCAACGTGACAAGCATCATCAGCTTTCCTGCAAGGAATAAAGTGAGCCATTTTTGAAAACCTATCAACAACCACAAAAATGGAATCCTTACCATTCTTTGTTCTAGGGAGGCCTAAAACAAAGTCCATAGACAAGTCAACCCAAGGGTATTCAGGGATTGGCAAAGAAGTATACAAACCATGTGGCATCACCTTAGACTTAGCCTTCTTGCAAACAATGCAATGTTCACAAAACTTGATCACATCATGTTTCATTTTGGGCCAATAGAAATGTTCCTGTAAAGTTTCTAGAGTCTTTTGGACTCCAAAATGACCCATTAGTCCCCCAGCATGGGATTCTTTAACAAGCAGTTCTCTAATGGAACTTTTAGGCACACACAACCTGTTTTCCTTAAATAAAAATCCATTGTGCCTATAAAATCCATTTTGAGAAACTTTCTCACAAGCCACAAAAATTTCAGCAAAGTTATCATCTTTTTCATACATTTCTTTCACATGTTCAAGTCCTAGCAATTTAGTCTCTAACATGGAAAGCAACACGTGTCTCCTGGATAAAGCATCAGCCACAATGTTACTTTTCCCCTTTTTGTGTTTTATGACATAGGGAAATTGTTCCAAAAATTCAACCCATTTGGCATGCCTTTTGTTCAACTTACCTTGCCCCTTCAAGTATTTCAGCGACTCATGATCACTATGAATCACGAATTCCTTGGGCAAAAGATAATGCTGCCAGGTCTTCAAAGCTCTCACCAAAGCATACAATTCCTTATCATAAGTAGAATAGTTAAGGGCAGCTCCGCTTAACTTTTCACTAAAATAAGCAATTGGGTGGCCTTCTTGAAGCAACACAGCTCCAATACCTACATTTGAAGCATCACATTCAAGTTCAAAAGATTTAGCAAAGTTAGGTAAAGCAAGTATAGGTGCATGGGTAAGCTTATGCTTTAGGGCAGCAAAGGCCTCTTCTTGATTCTTTCCCCAATGAAAACCCACATTCTTTTTCACCACTTCATTTAGGGGTGCTGCCAAGGTACTAAAGTCCTTTACAAACCTCCTGTAGAAACTGGCCAAGCCATGAAAACTTCTTACATCACCCACGGATTTAGGAGTGGGCCACTCTTGAATGGCTTTGATCTTTTCCTCATCAACCTGCACTCCTTTCGAACTCACAACAAAACCAAGAAACACAACATGGTCAGTGCAAAAAGTGCATTTCTCAAGATTGGCAAACAATTGTTCCTTTCTAAGCATACTCAAGACGGATCTTAAGTGCTCAACATGCAGCTCAAGAGTAGTGCTATAGACCAAAATATCATCAAAGTACACAACCACAAATTTCCCAATGAATTCCCTCAAAACATGGTTCATTAGTCTCATAAAAGTACTAGGTGCATTAGTTAAACCAAAAGGCATAACCAACCATTCATACAAACCATATTTAGTTTTGAAAGCAGTTTTCCATTCATCCCCTTCTTTAATCCTTATCTGATTGTAACCACTTTTCAAATCAATTTTAGAAAAATAACATGCTCCATGCAATTCATCAAGCAAATCATCAAGTCTAGGAATAGGGTGCCTATACTTAATGGTGATGTTATTCAAGGCTCTACAATCAGAGCACATTCTCCAAGTCCCATCTTTCTTTGGTACCAAAATCACCGGTACAGCACAAGGACTCATGCTATTTCTTACCCACCCTTTGTTCAAGAGTTCTTCCACTTGTCTTTGAATTTCAGTGGTTTCTTGTGGGTTGCTTCTATATGCTGGCCTATTAGGCAAAGAAGCTCCCGGAATGAGATCAATTTGATGCTCAATTCCTCTCAGTGGTGGTAGACCACTTGGAACACTTGTTGGAAACACATCCTCATAATCCTGCAAAAGAGATTTAACACTAGAAGGCAGCTCAAAATTTTCAAAAGTGTTAGTGTTCAAAATCTGATTTTTGCAAAACATCAAGTATAGGATCTGTTTTGAAGCTATCATCCTTTTCACCTCTCTCTTTTTGATCAAACAAATTTCTTTTCTCTCAAGTATTTCACTCTTTTCTTTTTGCTCTCTCTCAAGTGTTTCACTCTTTTCTTTTTGCTTTCTCTCAAGTGTCTCACTCTTTTCTTTTCTCTCTTGTTCAATCTTTTCTCTCATTTTCTTTTGATCCTCACGCACCTCCCTAGGGCTCAAAGGTTTGAGCGTAATTTTCTGGCCATGATGTTGGAATGAGATCTTGTTGGTGCTTCCATTATGATCAGAGTTGGTGTCATATTGCCATGGTCTTCCCAGCAGTATGTGACTAGCCTCCATGGGAACAACATCACAAAGAACCTTATCCCTGTATTTGCCAATGGAAAAGTCAACTTCAACTTGCTTACTTACTTGTATTTCTCCATAGTGGCTGAGCCATTGAAGTTTGTATGGCCAAGGATGTGGTTTTGTGACCAGGTTCAGCTTCTCCACCATTCTTTCACTAGCCACATTAGTACAGCTTCCGCCATCAACAATCATCAAGCAAATCTGCCCATTGACAGAACATCTTGTGTGAAAGATATTCTCTCTTTGGCTTTCTTTCTTTGGCTTTTGTTGGCTACCAAGCATTCTTCGGATCATCAACAGTTCACCATTCATGGCTGCCTCCTCTTCTTCTTCACTTTGTTCTCCTTCGGACTCACTGGTGTAGTCTCCATCATCCTTAAGAATCATGGTCTTTTTGGAGGCACATTCATAAGCATAATGTCCCATACCTTGGCATTTGAAGCACTTGACCTCTTTGCTCTTTTTGGATGGTTGTTCAAGAGGTTTTGAAGAAGCTGAAGCTTGTGGTTTGGTGGCTGGTTTGCTAAGGGTGCTCGGCCCTTCATTCTTCATTCTGTCTCTCCAAGATGAATTGGAATTGGTAGAACTCTTCCTTGCAAGCCCTTTCCTTTTGAGTTGTTGCTCAACTTTAGTGGCCTTGTGCAGCAATTCTTCCATGTCTACATATTCCTGAAGTTCTACAATATCTCTAACATCATTAGATAGACCATTAATAAATCGAATCATGGTTACCTCTTCATCCTCCTCAAGATTGGCTTGCAACATAAGCACCTCAAGTTCTTTGTAATACTCCTCAACACTCTTGCTGCCTTGGGTAAGTTTTTGAAGTTTAAATTTTACATCCCTAGCATGGCTTGAAGGGACATATCTTTTCCTCATGATTCGTTTCATTTCAGCCCATGTTTCCACCGCTGGCTCCTCATTTCTCAATCTCTCTTTTGCAAACTTATTCCACCAAACAAGAGCATAGTCTGAAAAGTGAGCAGCTGCAAGTTTCACCTTTTGGTCCTCCTCATAGTTGTTGCAAGCAAAGACATGCTCTATTTTGAGTTCCCACTCCAAGTATGCCTCTGGATCACTCTTTCCCTTAAAAGGAGGAATTTGGAATTTGACTCCTTCAATCCGAGCAGGTCTAGGATTTTCATGAATTCGTCGTGGCCTCCCGCCTTCACTGTCACTATTGTTCCGGTTCTCCATTTGATCCAGCCTTTCGTGGATCTCTTCAGTTTGCCTCCTCATTAAGTTTTCCAGATGTTGTGTAAGAGCCCGCATTTCGATGGTCGAGAGTCGCACTGCTGGTTGCTCCTCCTCTTCTCCTGACATCTTTGACAAATGAAAAGATTCAAGTAGAACAAACAAATGTTAGTGTTTACCTCACTTCTCTCGTGTTTCCCTCAAATTGGCTTTTCTATGATGTGCACTCTTGCCTTTTTCCACTCAAAAATTCTCACAATCTCTTGAGTAAATCAAAGTTAAGACACACAAAGAATTATGCCACCAAATTTGTGTAGAGTCACACAGATTAGAATAGACTTTAGAATATGAAACAAAAGAAGACAAGACAAAATCACCACAGAAATGGAAAGGACTCCAAATATTTAGAGACTAAAGAAGAATTCAAGAACAAACAGAAAGAAGAAAATAAATTGGAATGCTAGCAACAAAATTACCTTGAACAATTGAATTTGGCTAATTAAACAAGAACCATTCAGCCATTTTTTTTTTTGAATTTTCGTTTTTTTTTTTTTTTGAATTTTCGTTTTGTAATTTGTTTTTGATTCTGAACAATTAACAAGGCTTAACTTTTGCAATGGTTCAGCCAAAAGAAACAAAAACTAAAATCAAGGTAACAAGAAATGACAAAGAGTTGCTAACCAGAATTCCAGATAAGAAAAGAAACCAAAATCCTAGAACCGGAGCTCTGATTACCAAATGATACGCCCCAAGTTGATGCAAGGGCTGCAATGGATCGTCTAGGATTGATCTTGGATGATGAGAACTCTGAAATGTGAGAAAGAAGAAGAAGAATTTCGTGATGGAAGGGAAATGGACAGAAAAGAGGGGAAGTTTTAGTGAAATGGAAGATGAAGACTTCACACAAAGGTGGTGACAAACCCTTGATAAGCCTAATTCTTGAATCACTCAAGAACTATGAGAATCACTCTCACAAATCTGAATCACTCAGAAAAGAAAATACTAATTCATTCATAATCTGTCTATTACATTGAAGGAGTGGTCCTTATAAAGAAGAAGGAAATTCAGCCTAGTTACAAAAAAATGATGAGGTGTAATTTCTCTAGAAGAATCCTAGGCTAGGAGTTACAAATTAAAAGAGGAAGATAGTGATATGCTTCAGCCCTGAACGTGTTTTTAGTGGCTGATTGCTTCATGTAACTCCCTTTCTTGATTGTTATTCTGACCAGGGAATATAGCATTCAATGCTCTTTATGAACTTAATTTCCCTTTCTTTGTAACTCCATTCTTGGCTTTGAAAGCTCTTCAATCCTTTGACTTTGCTGATGTAACTCCTCCATTCAGAACTTATTGAAATTCAAACACATTCAAAGAGTTTTAAGAAAGGAATGGATCCCTCCCTTTAAGCCCTTCATGCGCCACATGCAAACACACACCACTTGAAGTGGATTAAACACACTAAAATAAAATTCAGCAACATAATGCATTTGGATCCAACTTATTCAATTGGTCCTTTGCATTTTTATTGAAATAAAATAAAACAGAACATCACATGGCAGCCCCTATGCGTGGGCTGGCTCTTCTTCTTGGGCCTGAATGATCATCATGATTTTTGGTTCCATCTCTTCTACCACTTTGTCTTCAAGAATGGTTGCCACTACTTGCTGAAGAGTCTCTTTGGCCTTTTTAGCTCTAGCCCTTGTCATTGGTCCTCCAAGTCCTTTTAGGGCTCCATGACCCTTGTCCTTGTCCTTGTCCTCATCATGCAACCCAGTTCCCTCACATGGTAGTTGGTCTAGCAACGGGTCAAAGGGGCCCTGAGAATCCGACACAAGATCAAGGTCAAGCTCAAGAGCAGATTATTCCAATTGCAGAACGGGGCTGTGCCGTTCATTGCGTTTATGCTCCTGAGGAACTTCAAGTCCTGGCAGAATGGAGATTCGACCTCGACAACCTGGCTACAAATGGGTATGATCTCCGTCCTGAAGTCCAAGTTCAAGGTTAGGGAAATTACTTCAACAGGCTTCGAGGACCGGTGTATGATAAACTGATCAAGGAATTCTGGAAGCACGCCGACTGCGATGATACTCAGGTGGTATCTCACATTCTTGGAAGAAAGATCATCATCACAGAGAAGTCTTTCGTGAATTTGCTGGGTGCAGACACTGCTTTTGGGTATCGTTTCCAATTCACGGAATCGAAGCTGAAACCCAAGACGAAGGATGAGATCAACAAGGCCCTGTACACCAATTACAAACCGGGCAAGACGAATTACAAGGTGATGGACCTTCATCCCAAGCTCAGGATCTGGCACAAAATTTTGCTCCACTGCATAAACCAGAGACCAAAGGGCAGTTCCCCAGACTACATCAACTTCAACCAGAAGGTGATGTTGTTCTTCATCCAAGACCAGAAGAAGATCTGCCTTCCCTACTTCCTGTTCTCCTACTTGAAGGAATGTATCCGGAAGTCTCGTACCACTGCCTCCATCAAGTCAGCGATCAAGTATATTCCCTTCGGGAGACTTTTGTCTGATCTCTTCATTGAGAGTGGCCTCATTCAAGATCTGATAAATGCTAGATGCACAGAGGATCTGACCACCATTGTCAGTGATGTCTTCACTGCAAATTCTCTAAAGAAGATGGGCCTAATCAAGAAGAAGATTGCTCCTTCCCATGAAGACACATCTTCTGAGATCAGAAGTAGAAGGATGCCTCTGAATGACTACCCTCTGTGGACACAGGCAGACAATCCTGACGCCATTAGGTGCTATGTTGAAGACCTAAGGGCTCAAGGATTCGAAATTGATCTCGATGATTTCTTCAGCAGACTGCCGCCAGCTCCAGAGTTTCCTTCTCCTCCCAAGAAGAAAGTTCAGAGGAAGATGATCCTAGAAGAATCTTCTGAGGAATCAGATGTCCCTCTGATCAAAAAGAAGAAAGCTGGTCAATCCAAGAGAAAGCAAGATGAAACCAGCAAGCCTGATGATGGTGATGATGGTGATAATGAGGATGGTCCTCCTAAGAAGAAGAAGAAGCAGGTCAGAATCGTGGTGAAGCCTACTCGGGTGGAACCAGCTGCTGAAGTGATCAGAAGGATTGAAACTCCTGCCAGAGTGACAAGATCATCAGCACATTCAAGTAAGTCTGCAATTGCTTCTGATGATGATTTGAATTTATTTGATGCACTCCCCATATCTGCCATGCTCAAACACTCTTCAAATCCCCTCACTCCTATTCCTGAATCCCAACCAGCTGCACAAACCACCTCTCCACCACATTCCCCAAGGTCTTCGTTCTTTCAACCTTCCCCTACTGAAGCACCTCTCTGGAATTTGCTCCAGAACCAACCCTCTAGGTCAGAAGAACCAACCTCTCCCATTACCATCCCGTACAACCCATAAACTTCTGAACCCATCATTCATGAACAACCAGAGCCTACCCAAACAGAACCTGGACCCAGACCCTCTGATCACTCTGTCCCAAGAGCATCAGAACGTCTGGCTCTCAGACCCACGGATACAGACTCTTCCACAACCCTTACACCTGTATCCTTCCCAACCAATGTTGCTGACTCTTCTCCCTCCAATAACTCTGAATCCATTAGAAAATTCAGGGAGGTCAGAAAAGAAAAGGTGTCTACCTTAGAAGAGTATTATCTCACTTGTCCAAGCCCTAGGAGATATCCTGGCCCTAGACCTGAACGTCTAGTTGACCCAGATGAACCTATCTTGGCCAATCCTTTACATGAGGCAGACCCTTTGGCTCAACAAGCTCACCCTGCCCCAGACCAACAAGAGCCTATTCAACCAGAACCTGAACCAGAACAATCTGTGTCTAACCAATCCTCGGTTAGATCACCCCATCCTCTGGTTGAAACTTCAGAACCTCACCTTGGAACCTCTGAACCCAATGCTCAAATGTTTAACATTGGCTCTCCACAAGGTGCCTCTGAAGCTCACAGCAGCAATCACCCAGCCTCTCCTGAAACCAACCTCTCCATAATTCCTTACACTCACCTCCGACCCACATCTCTCTCTGAGTGCATCAATATTTTCTATCATGAAGCCTCTTTGATGCTACGCAATGTGCACGGTCAGACTGACCTAAGTGAGAATGCTGAACATGTGGCTGATGAGTGGAACAATCTGGGCACTTGGCTAGTGGCTCAAGTTCCAATTATGATGCAGCTCCTGCATGCAGAAGGAAGTCAGAGGATTGAGGCTGCAAAGCAAAGGTTTGCTCGAAGGGTGGCTCTTCATGAACAAGAACAGAGACATAAGCTTCTTGAAGCTATTGAAGAAGCTAAGAGAAAGAAAGCTCAAGCAGAAGAAGCTGCACGTCAAGCAGCAGCTCAAGCTGAACAAGCCAGATTAGAGGCAGAACGAATTGAAGCTGAGGCTGATGCTCTTAGATGCCAAGCACTTGCACCAGTAGTGTTTACTTCTGCTGCTTCTGCTTCCATTCCAGCTCCTCAATCTGCTCAGAATGTTCCTTCCGGTTCTACTCAGTCAAGCTCGTCCAGACTCGACATCATGGAACAGCGTCTTGACACTCATGAATCCATGCTAATTGAAATGAAGCACATGATGATGGAACTTCTGCGTCGAACTGATAAACCCTAGTTTTAGGATCTCTTCGCTTTTCTTTTTCTTTAACGTTGTTTTATTTTTGTTAACTTCTGTTTCTTTTTATTTAATTATTCTACTTTGTTCGTTTGTGATTATCTATGCATATCTATATATTTTTGTCACATGTGTTTGCAAAAATCTTTTTATTCATAATCTCTTTATGTTTACATCATACATTCTTTCCATAGAATCTAGAATGGAGGATCCCTCCTCATTCTTCTGCACTCCTGGCGCTGCTCTGACCTATCCTTCTCCAGACGCTCCAGTACATGCTGGATGTTGCTGAGCCTGTCTTTTAGCTCATCCCTCTCCAGAATCTCTTCTGCAGTCTTGAGCTTCTCTTCCAAGATCTCCTTTTCTTCCAACAGCTTGAATTCAAGCCGGCTGAGTTCTTGCACCTCCTCCACGAAGGCAAGAAATTCCCTCAGGTCTCTCTTCAACTCTGGACGCAGGTCCTCCTCCAGCAGTGTCCGTGTCAGCTCCGAGATGGTCGTTGTACCCTCTGGATGCCTGATGTTCAGGAACAAGTCCTCCTCGAAGGCCTTCTTCCTCAGCTCTTCTAGTGCTACGATGTATGATGCCATTTTTTTCCTTACTGAAAATTGTTCGAGTTGTGAAGCTTACCTCTCTCTCCCACTCTTTATATAGGCATCACTTTCTCTCTGAAAGTTAATGCTCCTACAGTTTCTCGAGATTAAATTCTTGGTAACTGACCCTTCTCTTTACTCCCTTGACCGGTGGTAAACGTTCTTCTCTTGCATTAACTCTTCTATTCATTTCGCCTAACTCTGATTCTTGCATCGTTTTCATTTTCTTTAAACTTAGACCTTCTCTAAGGGGGAGTACCTTGTACTTCAAGCTAAGTTTTTCACACCCCAAGCTTTTTGCTTATGACAAAAAGGGGGAGTAACCCAGTTTTTGATGTGTAAGATGTGTTAGTGTGATTTATTTTTCTTTTGGAGAATTTAAGAGTTCCACCTTCATGACCATAGATGTGTCACTGGGCAAATACAAGGAATACATTTCACTTCTTCTGAAGTGATTCTAAGTTGACTCTGATACCCAAGACTCTGATACCTTGTCCGTGACTCTGATTACTTATGCGCTCTGATTACTCGATTTTCATCTATGTCATAAGTTTTTCACTCTGAACTCTTATATCATTTAGCTCAGAATCTAGACTTTACTAACGTTTTCATCAAGTATTAGATTCAGGGGGAGCTAAGCTCAGAATCAAGCAGTGACTTGAATTCAGAATGAGCAAGATAAACTATTCACATCAGGATAAGTCTTATTCTATATCTCTAAACTCTGAGTGAATTCAGTTTAATGTTTAAGAATTGTTCATCAAAAATCTTAGTTTTGTCATCATCAAAAAGGGGGAGATTGTAAGATCAAGTTTTGATCTAGTAGTACAACTCTATGTTTTGACGATTACAAGTTAACCTTTTGATATGAACAATTGTGGTACTCTAACGTGTTTTTCTGAGTGTGCTATTTACAGGCTCTGACCTCAACTCAATCTCACACAAATCAGAAGCACTGTGTATAAAGAGCAACCCAAGCAACGCTTTCGCATTCACCATGTTCAGTATGAACAGTGGAAAAGCTTCAGAAGTTCTGAAGTTATACAAACTCTGATGTGGACTCAGTCACTAGAAGCTCTGAAGATCCAGAAAGTCTGATAACCAAGAAACACTGAAGGCTCAGATATTCTGATGGTGTAGAAGACTCTGAAGATCCAGAAGCTGATTAGTGAAATTCTGTTGTCCAGAAGCAAGATACTCTGAAGACCATGTTCTTCCCTCTGAGTTCAGAATCAGAAGAAACAATGGTCAGAGGATCTGGGCTTTCCCTCTGACTCTGATCAACCGGCTTCACAAGTTCCAATATGAAGCATTCCCCTGATCAGAAGTCTCCTAGGTTTAAAGGTCAAGTCGCTATCCAAGTACAAAAGCAACTGTACCTTCCTGACGACCTACCTAACAGTCTCAGACACAGCAGAAGCTGGATTTTCCAGAACTGCCCTCCAACGGTAGCATTTTCCATGCAACGCTCAACCCTAATCCTTGGAGTATATAAAGAGGCTGAAGACTGAAAGAAGCGGCAAGAAGCATTCACATACGCGCAAGACATATTCAAATTCTTCTAAGCTTTCTTTCATCTGAAATTCATTGAGTTTACTATTAGCTTTTTAGAAGCAAATCTCTTGTAAACAATTCTTTGATAAACAGTTTGTTTAGTTCCTTTAGGAGATCAAGGCTGATCGGATCCTAGAGAAGACTAAGAGAGTGAATCTTAGTGTGAGCTAAGTCAGTGTAATTGTTAGTCACTTGTAGGTTTCAAGTGCAGTTGTAACTCTTACCTGATTAGTGGATTGCCTTCATTCTAAGAAGGAAGAAATCACCTTAACGGGTGGACTGGAGTAGCTTGAGTGATTTATCAAGTGAACCAGGATAAAATCCTTGTGTGCTTTTCTATCTCTTATCTTTAGCACTTAAGTTCTCGAAAGATTTGTCAAAATCTTTAAGGTGGAAGTTTTATACTGAAAACGTTATTCAAACCCCCCCCCCCTTTCTACCGTTTTTCATACCTTCAGAGGGATTTATCAAGTGAACCAGGATAAAACACTAGTGTGCTTTTCTCATCTCTTTATCTCTTGCACTTTGTGTTCTTGAAACCGAGAAGATTTGTCAAAATCAGGGAAAGTTTTTATACGCAATACCCTATTCAAACCCCCCCCCCCCCCCGCCTTTTTTAGTGTTTTTCATACCTTCAGCGAGCACCGGAGGGAGACTCATCGTCTAACCTGTGATCTGCTTTATGATATAAATATAATGCAAGGGTGAGTCAAATAAATAAACGATAAAGTTCAAGATATCATACTATTAAATACAAGTATGTCACACACACAATAGCAAGCATGTCATGGGGTTCCATCGCCTTATACCTTCGTCCTTCGAATTGACTTCTCTCGCTACTTCTTTTGAAATGGTGAGTTCATCGCCAACCTTTTTATTTTATTTATCATGTGATGAGTATGTTTTATAGGGCCCGAAGCCTTGAATTCTTTAATCTTCAGAAAGTCGTCTTGAGAACATGGACACTCCTTACAGTCCACTCTTTACCGGACATGATCGCTCAGTAGCTCTCAGACAGAAATACACAACTTCGCGACTCCTAGTACTTTGCATCAGGTCTGCCCCCCGGACCCTTCCGGTAGCTGATGGAGAGGTAGAGTCATTGTGTAAGTCCCAGGTCTGTTCATCTCTGAACAAGACCACCATTGGCATCTCTGTATTCCAACTCTCATTAGTGGTAGTGACAGCACTTTCCTAGTCCTTGTTGCTCCAAGAGTTTGTTTACAAACATCATCCATCACCCCCTTATTCTACTCAATAATTTCTAGCGAACTAGAAACAAACATCTGTACCTTACCCTTCAAGTAAGTACACCTCAATGTGGTTAGAGGTGAGATCCATGAGGATCAAGTAGTTGGGTTTTAAGGCAGGAAATTCTCATTCATTCCAGTAATAGTTATGTACTCTTATATTTAATTTGATAAAAAGCTTGTCACCTATCATCTATTAATTTCATTTTATAATTAATATTATCTATCTCCCTAAAGTGATTCCAGTAACACCCCGATTTCGGTGGCGTCACATTAGTAACCAAAAGTAAACTTAATGCGGAAAAACGTGAATATATTTTTTTTTTCGATTATAACTAAGACAAGACTGAAATAAATAAAACCCAAGTGCGAAAAGTAATAAAACTAATATACAATATATAAACAGCCCCCGCTGTAAGTAGCAACCTCGTCACGAGTGAACCTCCAGTGACGGGTAATAGAAGAGTAGCGCCCGTAGGCAAAAGTACAAACCAAAAGAAAAGGTTAAGTGTCCGCAACACTATCCCTCAAAATGAGAATAAGCTGGCCCATCGGCCTGAAACAAGACTTCCTAAGTCCAACCAACTCTCTGTGATTCCCGTAACGAAACCACACAAAAAGCTATAGGTGGGAAACTACCCTGTCCCGAATGAAACAAATGATGTTCAGAGCTAAGACTCTACTCCTACATTAATCCCATCTCGAGGAGCTCACACTAACACTCAATCCTACATGCTAGCGTGATCGTCGTCCGAATTTGAATCCAGAACGACTAAGTCTAGGTACATCCTCCGTCCTTCGCTCGCTATCGCGATGCGCTCCTGTTCCAGCATCCCAACTCTAGTTTCCCCCGAAGGGTGAACCGTCGTGAACTAGTCCGCCAAAGACATCTGACAAAGGGCGTTTGTTCGCCAAAGCACACACAGAAGACGCGAGGGTCAACTCCAAAGAATTATGTAAATAATAGCTAGTATAGATACAGATAATAGGATAGCCACTTAGGCTTTTAGCTAGGGATAACATCCTAGGGTTGCATATCTCATGATGAATATAAACGACGATAAATCACAGTTAACATGCCTCAAATAGAATTAACAAGTATCAAACACACTTATCACTAAGTCAGTATGCATGTTGCATGAAATGATATGCAGGTTAACCCAGTTAACCACATGCATTCCGGAAAGGGATGGACATCAAACGGATCAGCCCTAACACCAGCCACGGTGGAACCATTTCGGCCCGCGTGCCTCTTACACCACACAAAGGTAGCCAGATCAGCAGTAAACCCGTAGGTCTGCCATTTCGGTCTGCTACAAGAGACGTCTATAAACGCTCTTTCACGGCATTCCGGGTCTTATGACCATTTTGGAAACCGACGAGGTCCAGAGTACGTCCTGTGTTAATACCCCATTAATGTTGCATGTATGCAAAATGATTAGTCAAACAACGTCTCCGTCCTCACTCGACACGTCGCCACGTGTTCTAGGGAAGTTAAAGTCTCTAAAAGCTTACCCTAAGGTAAAGTCGATTCTGCGACAAAAGACACACTTCACAACAACACATAGCTGCTCCAACAGCACAACCACAAACGCTGCTCCAACAGCACAATAACAAACGCTGCTCCAACAGCACAACAATAAACGCTGCTCCAACAGCACAACAACAAACGCTGCTCCAACAGCACAACAATAAACGCCGCTCCAACAGCACAACAACAAACGCTGCTCCAACAGCACAACAACAAACACAACACTTGGATCCGACGACACTCCTCGTTTTTCCAAAACTATGATTTGACTTCCAATGCCTTCCTTCGAGGTTGTTATCATTACTTAAAGATTTTGAGGTTATTTAAGGTCTTATGAATTTTCTTTATAAAATAGATTCCATTTTGTCTTATCGCAAGTCTTATACATTTTCAGGATCTCCCAATCCCAAGTCGCTTCCATAGGATGTCTCGATCCACTAAACAAAATTAAGGCCCGAACCTCGTTCGTCCTATCAAACTTTCTCAAAACTCTCAAAATAAAATCGGCATGACCTGCCCGCTATTCTCACCATTCAGAATCTCAGATTCCAGTACAGAGCATATTTAAATCATCACAATCAACAACATGTCATATATCAATAAATCGCATCATAAACACTTAGCACTTAGCATATAAAGCATGCACCACACATCCTAGATTACCCACATAGCACATAGCATGTAAGTCAATCTCAAAAACATTCAGTAGACGAATCATCTACATTGTCAGCCGTAGCCTCAGAAAACATTTTCCAATCACACACAATCCAGTGCATAAACAATAAACAATGTCGAAAACATCGACCCTAAGCATTAACTAGAGATTCAGTGAGAAGCCCTCACCTGTAGATTCTCCAGGACGATCTCCTAACACTTGTTCACAATCAAAGGCTTGCTCCTCTGGGAATTCCTCAAAATCACCTTTAGAGCAAAACCACAGAAATACTATCAGAATCTATCGAAAACTAAGCTATCGATACTTACTAAGGTTACTCGAAGTAATCTATACTCTAAGGTACGATAATCTAGCGCGAAAAGACAAGTTTTCGGAAAAGGAAATTTTCCTCCTCCCCCCCTAATAGGGCTCGGCCACTTTGTGCAATTATGGGGCTCGATTTTTCTTCGATCAAACTTGGTTCCTATGCTTTCATTAGCCGTAACTAAGGGTATTCTGAACTCGGAAAAATTATCGGATCAAAAACTATCGCAGGGGTATTTTGGTCATGATTTTTAACTTAGAAATTTCAAAACTGAAATCCCAAAAACCAAATTTTGCAGGGACGTTACTAACGACGTTTATGACAACTAATCCTACTAACACTAAGCTAAGGCGATAGTTTTTAGCCTAAAGGTTGAAGCTTTACCTCAAAACTCCAAAAATGGGTATTTAAGGCTAAAATTGATTCCGGCGGAATTCCGGCGACATAACGGAAAATCTAACCCGGCAGAAGTGATCTTGGGCACATATAGAAGAGGTTTAGAATCAGAAATGAAAGATTCAGGATAGTTTTGCAAAAACCCATAAACTATCAGCTCAGAAAAGTCTACAGAAAAGCTATGGAAAAAGCGATCAGAGGTAAGGATTAGCGACTATACCTCGAAACCTTGAAGCAGCAACTGATTGATCGACGATCAAGCAAGAAATGAACAAAAGCTCTTCTTCCTTCTTCCTCTTAGCAAATTCGCAGGTTTTGGAGAGAAATGGTGGAAATTTGTGATATTTTCTCATTTCTTGGCTATATATAGAGGTTGGAAAAACGCGGTAAAATGAAAGTTTCGCGAATCTGATTTTTCCGGCTTCATTCTCCATGAATTCTAAGATAGGTTTTGGCGAAAGAATTCCAAAACTAAAATGAGGTCTCCTTATATTTTAGGTGACTAATGCAAAGTCGGTGTAAAACTATTTTACCCGATAAGTTACTTTTTGCATCGAATGTCGGAATGGAAAACTTCCTTCTGAAGAAAGATTGAAATCATCAAGAGAAATGGGTGTACGCGTGTAGAATCTTCATTTGAAGCTCTGAATAGAAAAAGTCTTCATTGACGGTTGATTCTAGGGTTTTGAAAAACCAGGGATTCGGTTTCGGCAAACTTCCGATGATTGGAATCGGACGTTCGTAGATCCTAGAGTTTCGCCTCGAAATGATTGTGATATATGGAAAAAGAGAAGTTCTAATATTTCTCTAAAGATTTTTGGACTAAATTCCTACAGTGTTCCAAAGCTGGAAGTTTGTTGGAAATTATATTCCTATAGTGTTCCAAAGCTGGAACATAGTTTTGTTTCCTAAGGTTCTTGTCCTAGGTTTTAAATGCGAATATTAGTCGTGCTATATCTTAAATCGACTTCGATACAATCCTTAGACTTTTGCTGAACTTTCTCCTTCATAAATATATTCCATTCGATGAACTCTTGTTCAGGTTTTCCTTCACGATACATCAAGCCTAGTCGTAAATGGAAATCTCTTCCACTTATTCTAAGCTTAAAAACTTGGGTCTTACATTACTACCCTCCAAAAAGAAAGTTTCGTCCTCGAAACTTAGGGTTCAGTAAAAAGCTCCGGATATTATTCCTTGATCTTTTCCTCTAACTCCCATATAGCACCGTCCGTGTCCTTGTTCCAAATAACTTTCACTAAAACACTCTGCTTTCTCCTCGATTGTTTCACTCTTCTAGCCCCAATGCTGACCGACGGTGTCTCAAAAGACATATCATCTTCCAACTCTATGTTGTCCGGTTCGACCACTTGCGTCAGGTCTCCGTTGGAAATAATATTTGTTGGCATTCGTGCAATCGCACAACCTTAACCACATGCTCCTTTTCTTTTGTTCGTCCAAAATGCTGATTTGAAACTCGGTACATTTCTATGTTCCGAAGTGAATGCTCAACTTGAGTCTTACTACCTTGTGCATGACAAGACTCATTCTCCTTAATCGTAAATTCATCAACCCCTCATAAGCTAATCATCCTCTTGATATCCAACAATCCATTATTGTCGTCTTTGTCCTCAAAACCTTCCTCACTCAAACCAATTTACACTTACTGAAATCCCTAACGCTTCGCATCAATCGAGATTTATCCTCTAGAAGATCAAATCATAACTATACCTCAAGGGACTTAACTAGTCATTTCGTCATCCGATCCTCCAACCTTCTGAGGTTTAACTACTATCGTAACTGCTATCACCACTACATCCCTTACTCACACACGATTTCCAACTCCCCAAGTCAATCTTAATCATAGGATTCTTATTCAACTGAGCAAAATTCACTTGCTAACTCTAGCATGCATCACCAAAATCCATAACAAGTTTCATTCCCTCTTAAACTCTACGAAACTTATCCAATTGTAAAAACCTCAAGTATTCATCTTACTACTAACACTTTCCTTTCCGTAACTTGATCATCCTCCAATCAATCCAATACTTGGTCTCTTGATCAAAACTAACAAGACTTCCTGTCTCCCGCGTTTGGGGTAAAATCAATTGGCTTAAAATCTAAACCTTCACTAAGTTTGGGCCTCTAATATCCCTTAACTCTCCAACACTTCTTAAATGAATATTCATTTCTTAAAATCATAACTCCTTCCCTAAGAAAATCAATTACTTAACACTGGATTTCCTCTCAAATCCGACTAATCCTCGATCAATTCAAGTTCATCTTACATAACCTTCTATCAAAGTCCATTACCAGCTGTGATTCCGAATATCACCCCCTCAATATTAAGTTGATCAGGCCTAATACATCGAAGGTGAAAATCTAGAAAAACCCACTGGAGCAGTCAATGAGTTCCTATCATCCAGTAATCACAATATCCTGACATCACATCCTCAACGATTCGCTACGGAACTACACGCCCTCAACATCATACGTATACTATCCATAAGAAATCTCTATGAGATTCATTCTTCAGCTTCTAGCTTCCTTTTAAACGCATCGGTAGAAGACTACTTTCTAGGCTTAGCGTGTCATTCTAAACTTCGTATAACTTCTATAGCTAAAATACGAGTAACAGTAAAGTAAAGTCATAATAGGCGTAGTAACTATAAGGTCAAAGCGTAAACCATATACGTAAGATAGGTGTGTTTGCACACTCTACAAGAAAAATGGAACATATTATACTAGAATGAGAAGGAATGGTTAGAAAGTTACCATCGTTCTTGCGCTCTCCTCTGACAAACCCCTCAGCTCTCTCACCGTCCATGGTGTAAACTCTTGCTTTAGCCGCAGGACGCTTTCCACGAGCAGTGTTCACGGTTGGCTCCGTCTTGGGCGCTCTGCACTGATCGGCAGTGTGCCCCATTTTGTTACAATTGTAGCATTTGGGCCTCGTGTCGGGACAAGCATTGGCATAGTGCCCCGGCTCCCCACATCTGAAACAGGTCGTCTCCTTCTTCAAAGTCTAATCTCCGGAACCTCCAGCAGCACCCGTCATGGGTCTGTAAGATCCGGAAGTAAATCCTCTTCCAGCAGGACGCTGATATGGCCCCCTGCTCTGAAATTTCTCTCTGCTCTGAAAATTTTGAGAGCCCGACCTCATCGGCCCTCCTGTCCCAGCCCGGTTTAATCTCCGGTTCTTCATCAGCTCTACTTCCGTGGCTTTCTCGACTAACGATTGGAATCGCATGATTCCCAGTGGTCTCACTGAGTCCTCAATATCAGGCCTCATTCCATTAACAAAACGCTTGCACATATAGCGCTCATTCACGTGATCATGAAAGAATTGGAAATGCTTCGCCAAGGATTCCAGCTTCGAAGCAAATTCCGGTGCAGACATACCTCCCTGACGGAGGGTCAGAAACTGTGACTCCCGCTCGTCCCGAGCACTTGTTGGAAAGTATTTCTCCAAGAAGGCGTCCCGGAAAGAGCTCCAGCTAATCTCCTCGTGATTGTCTTCCATAATTCCTCTGGTGCCCTTCCACCAGTACTCAGCATCCCCGAGTAGCAGATAAGTCGCCATGCCCACTTTGGCACCCTCAGCAGTTTGTAGTACGCTGAATATCTTCTCGATTTCCTGAATCCAGAGATCCGCTTTGTCTGGGTCAGTACCACCAGAGAACTTTGGTGGGTTTTGCCTCCTGAAGTCATTGAGGCCTTTGTTCTGGTCCAGAGTTATTTCCCTCTGGCGCTGATGTTGTTCACGTGCTTCTTCAGCAGCACGCCTCATGGCGTTATCATTCGCCTGTGCGGTAACGGCTTGGGCCATAGTGGCCATCATCTCAGCTAACTGGTTAGTGTTCACCATGTTCTGTTAAGTTAGACAAACAGTTAGTACTCATCATAAGTTAGCATTTCCATAACTATACAATATGATTAAGCAATAACTTCAATCAATTTTTAAGCGAAAAATCGCTTGCAGACAATCAATTTTCACTCTTTGCAGAGTCACACAACCTAGCACAGAAGACCTATTCCCCAACAACTCCCGAAAGACTCGACCGTGCTCTGATACCACAATGTAACACCCCGATTTCGGTGGCGTCACTTTAGTAACCAAAAGTAAACTTAATGCGGAAAAACGTGAATATATTTTTTTTTTCGATTATAACTAAGACAAGACTGAAATAAATAAAACCCAAGTGCGAAAAGTAATAAAACTAATATACAATATATAAACAGCCCCCGCTGTAAGTAGCAACCTCGTCACGAGTGAACCTCCAGTGACGAGTAATAGAAGAGTAGCGCCCGTAGGCAAAAGTACAAACCAAAAGAAAAGGTTAAGTGTCCGCAACACTATCCCTCAAAATGAGAATAAGCTGGCCCATCGGCCTGAAACAAGACTTCCTAAGTCCAACCAACTCTCTGTGATTCCCGTAACGAAACCACACAAAAAGCTATAGGTGGGAAACTACCCTGTCCCGAATGAAACAAATGATGTTCAGAGCTAAGACTCTACTCCTACATTAATCCCATCTCGAGGAGCTCACACTAACACTCAATCCTACATGCTAGCGTGATCGTCGTCCGAATCTGAATCCAGAACGACTAAGTCTAGGTACATCCTCCGTCCTTCGCTCGCTATCGCGATGCGCTCCTGTTCCAGCATCCCAACTCTAGTTTCCCCCGAAGGGTGAACCGTCGTGAACTAGTCCGCCAAAGACATCTGACAAAGGGCGTTTGTTCGCCAAAGCACACACAGAAGACGCGAGGGTCAACTCCAAAGAATTATGTAAATAATAGCTAGTATAGATACATATAATAGGATAGCCACTTAGGCTTTTAGCTAGGGATAACATCCTAGGGTTTCATATCTCATGATGAATATAAACGACGATAAATCACAGTTAACATGCCTCAAATAGAATTAACAAGTATCAAACACACTCATCACTAAGTCAGTATACATGTTGCATGAAATGATATGCAGGTTAACCCAGTTAACCACATGCATTCCGGAAAGGGATGGACATCAAACGGATCAGCCCTAACACCAGCCACGGTGGAACCATTTCGGCTCGCGTGCCTCTTACACGACACAAAGGTAGCCAGATCAGCAGTAAACCCGTAGGTCTGCCATTTCGGTATGCTACAAGAGACGTCTATAAACGCTCTTTCACGGCATTCCGGGTCTTATGACCATTTTGGAAACCAACGAGGTCCAGAGTACGTCCTGTGTTAATACCCCATTAATGTTGCATGTATGCAAAATGATTAGTCAAACAACGTCTCCGTCCTCACTCGACACGTCGCCACGTGTTCTAGGGAAGTTAAAGTCTCTAAAAGCTTACCCTAAGGTAAAGTCGATTCTGCGACAAAAGACACACTTCACAACAACACATAGCTGCTCCAACAGCACAACCACAAACGCTGCTCCAACAGCACAATAACAAACGCTGCTCCAACAGCACAACAATAAACGCTGCTCCAACAGCACAACAACAAACGCTGCTCCAACAGCACAACAATAAACGCCGCTCCAACAGCACAACAACAAACGCTGCTCCAACAGCACAACAACAAACACAACACTTGGATCCGACGACACTCCTCGTTTTTCCAAAACTATGATTTGACTTCCAATGCCTTCCTTCGAGGTTGTTATCATTACTTAAAGATTTTGAGGTTATTTAAGGTCTTATGAATTTTCTTTATAAAATAGATTCCATTTTGTCTTATCGCAAGTCTTATACATTTTCAGGATCTCCCAATCCCAAGTCGCTTCCATAGGATGTCTCGATCCACTAAACAAAATTAAGGCCCGAACCTCGTTCGTCCTATCAAACTTTCTCAAAACTCTCAAAATAAAATCGGCATGACCTGCCCGCTATTCTCACCATTCAGAATCTCAGATTCCAGTACAGAGCATATTTAAATCATCACAATCAACAACATGTCATATATCAATAAATCGCATCATAAACACTTAGCACTTAGCATATAAAGCATGCACCACACATCCTAGATTACCCACATAGCACATAGCATGTAAGTCAATCTCAAAAACATTCAGTAGACGAATCATCTACATTGTCAGCCGTAGCCTCAGAAAACATTTTCCAATCACACACAATCCAGTGCATAAACAATAAACAATGTCGAAAACATCGACCCTAAGCATTAACTAGAGATTCAGTGAGAAGCCCTCACCTGTAGATTCTCCAGGACGATCTCCTAACACTTGTTCACAATCAAAGGCTTGCTCCTCTGGGAATTCCTCAAAATCACCTTTAGAGCAAAACCACAGAAATACTATCAGAATCTATCGAAAACTAAGCTATCGATACTTACTAAGGTTACTCGAAGTAATCTATACTCTAAGGTACGATAATCTAGCGCGAAAAGACAAGTTTTCGGAAAAGGAAATTTTCCTCCTCCCCCCCTAATAGGGCTCGGCCACTTTGTGCAATTATGGGGCTCGATTTTTCTTCGATCAAACTTGGTTCCTATGCTTTCATTAGCCGTAACTAAGGGTATTCTGAACTCGGAAAAATTATCGGATCAAAAACTGTCGCAGGGGTATTTTGGTCATGATTTTTAACTTAGAAATTTCAAAACTGAAATCCCAAAAACCAAATTTTGCAGGGACGTTACTAACGACGTTTATGACAACTAATCCTACTAACACTAAGCTAAGGCGATAGTTTTTAGCCTAAAGGTTGAAGCTTTACCTCAAAACTCCAAAAATGGGTATTTAAGGCTAAAATTGATTCCGGCGGAATTCCGGCGACATAACGGAAAATCTAACCCGGCAGAAGTGATCTTGGGCACATATAGAAGAGGTTTAGAATCAGAAATGAAAGATTCAGGATAGTTTTGCAAAAACCCATAAACTATCAGCTCTGAAAAGTCTACAGAAAAGCTATGGAAAAAGCGATCAGAGGTAAGGATTAGCGACTATACCTCGAAACCTTGAAGCAGCAACTGATTGATCGACGATCAAGCAAGAAATGAACAAAAGCTCTTCTTCCTTCTTCCTCTTAGCAAATTCCCAGGTTTTGGAGAGAAATGGTGGAAATTTGTGATATTTTCTCATTTCTTGGCTATATATAGAGGTTGGCAAAACGCGGTAAAATGAAAGTTTCGCGAATCTGATTTTTCCGGCTTCATTCTCCATGAATTCTAAGATAGGTTTTGGCGAAAGAATTCCAAAACTAAAATGAGGTCTCCTTATATTTTAGGTGACTAATGCAAAGTCGGTGTAAAACTATTTTACCCGATAAGTTACTTTTTGCATCGAATGTCGGAATGGAAAACTTCCTTCTGAAGAAAGATTGAAATCATCAAGAGAAATGGGTGTACGCGTGTAGAATCTTCATTTGAAGCTCTGAATAGAAAAAGTCTTCATTGACGGTTGATTCTAGGGTTTTGAAAAACCAGGGATTCGGTTTCGGCAAACTTCCGATGATTGGAATCGGACGTTCGTAGATCCTAGAGTTTCGCCTCGAAATGATTGTGATATATGGAAAAAGAGAAGTTCTAATATTTCTCTAAAGATTTTTGGACTAAATTCCTACAGTGTTCCAAAGCTGGAAGTTTGTTGGAAATTATATTCCTATAGTGTTCCAAAGCTGGAACATAGTTTTGTTTCCTAAGGTTCTTGTCCTAGGTTTTAAATGCGAATATTAGTCGTGCTATAACTTAAATCGACTTCGATACAATCCTTAGACTTTTGCTGAACTTTCTCCTTCATAAATATATTCCATTCGATGAACTCTTGTTCAGGTTTTCCTTCACGATACATCAAGCCTAGTCGTAAATGGAAATCTCTTCCACTTATTCTAAGCTTAAAAACTTGGGTCTTACAATTCCTAACATGTGACGAGTAGGAAAAGTTCTTAAAATCAAGTATCAATAACATGTTACGGTGAATTATTTCCATATACCCTCCTACCTCTGATGTTTAAATTTTTTTATTATTGTCATAAGACAAATCTTTTATCCGAGCCATTAGGCTAAATTCCTAAGTATCCCCATATCCCATGGCATACTTTATCTCCTTTATAACAATGCAGCAATACAACATCCACAAACAATTCACAACATGAATCAAAAGCAAACATTCAGCATCACTTCATCAAACATATAATCCAATAGTATTTGCAAACAGTCAAGTACATAACAATATGTTTACTATCACTTTAACTATTACTTATCCGTCATGTACCAAGACAAGGTCTTGTCTAACTCCCCTTACCTTGATTTCTTAGTGGCTGAGAGTTTTGAGGCTCCAAGCTTGCATTCATAGGCCATATAAGTCATAATAAGCTCTCTAATTACTTAACTACACTTAGAGGAAGAAGATGATGTTTGCCGGAGAACATGACCGGAGATGTCCAAATCATCACAGTCGAGCTGTTCTAAGCACTCAAACTTGGTCTACAGGTTATGGTGATGAGTTTGGTGTCAATGGGTGCTCCTACGGAGGTCTGGAGTGTGACAAAAGTCGAGTTACAGGTTGAAGAACTAGCCGAATTCTGGAAAATGCTCGCAGAGTTGCAGGTTCTCTCAGTTTTGAGCTTTCCTTCCTCAAAGCTTCACGGAAATAACCCAGATCGAATCCTTACCCTCTCAGAAACTCAATGGATCAAAAATTACACTCTAACACTCAGTGAATTGGAAGAATCGAAGATGAGAAGTTCTTCAAACTCTCCTCGAGTTTTCTCACTTTCTAGGCTCTCTGGTCACTCTTGGCTTGCTCTGAGACTTGGAATGGAAAGTTGAGGACTTAAGGGCTTCAGAATGGTCCATTATATAATCTGAAAGCTAGTAATTTTCGAAAACCATGTTTAAGCTCAAATCCAAGTTGTACCACCTATGGAATTGCATGCAATCTGATTATCACAAGGTTCCAGAAGTTGATGCAGGTCTGATCACATCCAGGCTTCATTCAGGAGGGGTTTATGGGAACTAGAAGTCATCATGGGGCTTACTGTTGGTGAATAGTAGTGTGTCATCAAGGGTGATTAGTAACCTAAGGCACCGGTTGGCCAATTTTTTTATTCTGTCTTCAAGTCGGGACAATTTGGTTACTATGCTTCATCATTTCTGCAGCTAAGGGTTTTATAGTAGTGTATTTTCCCTCTGAATGCTAAATACTAACACATCTTATATACTAGGGTTTGGTTCATTGGTCCGACTATCGATCGATCTGAGACAGTGTATCTCTGTTGTCAAGAGATTCGATCAGGGTAGTTTCCTATCCTCATATTCTCGAGTTACGCATCTAAATGGGAGTCATGACGACCATGTCTTTGGTACTTTTGGTTTTCGGTTCGATTTAATCGACATACCGATTTTCTATCGTCACATCGTAAATCGTGTACAAAAAAAATTAGGTCACACATATACACACAATCACACACACACACACACAGATATATATATATATATATATATATATATATATATATATATACTTACGCATGTTCAGTCAGATTTCTAATCTTAGTTTATTCCTAGTTCTAGGGTTAAGTTATCGACTAACGGTCATCACCTAACTGGTTAGAGTGTGGGATTACATGAAGCCTATAGGATGATCATAGTTTTGTATTCTTTTGGGTTTTGAAGAAGGGTAGGTTCCGATCTATTGATGTTTTGTGTTCTACCCAGTGCGGACATCACAAGAAGCTTGTTGAGCATAAGAAGTCTTTTATAGACTTATTTGTACTTATATTTATGGATAAAGAGTTATCTATTATTGGGTAATTACTATGCATTTGCTTGAGCATGTTTTGGAAAAAAATATACTTGCATATTCTTGACTTTGAAAGTTTAGTTAGGATATTTAAATTGTGTTAAGGTTACCAAAGTGACCCTCGAGAAATCGTGGCGTTACAGTGAACAAGGTGCTTCGAGCTACAATCCTTTTTAATTCAATCCTAGCGTGCTTGTTATTCGCTTTTGGTTGATTCAGTATCTAGTAAGGTGGGGTCCTCTGGTTCGGATGGCTACCTGGTACTTCCTTCGTCTCACTTTCTTGTCAAGAGGAAGAAAGGGCTCGTGCCTTGTGGAGTGGAGGTTATTGCAAAGGTAACTCATACTCAGGGAAGACCCATCAAAGTGGGACGGGAGAAGCTAGAAGTGGGTGTATGATGAGAAGCAAGGCAATACGAAGATGAGTCAAGCAGGGGTTTCAAATGGCTTTCCTACTACGGATGATTCGACTAGAGCTTTTGGAACTGAAGGGACACAATTGATGTTGTTGCCAACGGAGTTTTCAGAGCCTCAAGGTATTATAAATAGGGAGAGGAGTTTCCTTTTGCTGGGGAAACATTTAGGAGGGGCGTATGATTGTACATATGAGGTTGCTCTAAACCAAATTGCAGCCCATATTTTTGTGCGCAGATCTCCGTATCTCGGTGTCAAGGTTTTTTGTCTTTTATTTAGCTTTGTTCTTTTTCGCAGAGGATTTGTGATAGGTGTTTTGCTTTGTCTTTGCGAGGTTTTCTCTAACTTTGATTCTCTTTTCAGGAGGTTTTGGATTGTTGTTGCTTTGGCTGTTTGGTTGTGGCTTTGGCTTTGTGTTTTCTCTTCCTTTGTGGGTGTTTTCGCTAGTCTTTTAGGTTTTGGGTTGGCATCTTTTTTTCTTTCTAGTCCCTTTTAGAGAAGGATGTGAGAACCTTTTCAACATACGTACTAAAAATAATTAACCTTTTTGTAACACCCCGATTTCCAGGTGTCACTTTAGTAACCAAAAATAATCTTTACGCGGAAAACAGGTAATTTTTTTTTTTCGTTTTCTTTCCTTTAAATCAAAACGATAAGGAAGTAAAGACAAAACCCAACTACTAAACTAACCGATATACAACATATATACATGTACAGCCTCAGCTGCACTCCATGTCACGCGCACTCGCAGTGACTCCAAAGCAGTGTGCCCGTAGGCAAATATTTACAGATCCAGAAGTGTGAGTGAGAAAAAGTATAATTACAAACCACTAGGAGAAAGTCGGCCTCAAAATGGCCTAAGCAAAGACCCCTATGGTCCGACTGACTCACTGTGATCCCTCCGTAAGAGAACCACACAAAAAGCCATGCATCGGGAACCTACCCTGTCTCAAAAGCAAAACGAATCAGAGCTATTACAGTAACAACCAACTCCAAAAGACTCTAACCACCCATACCCCACACTACTATCATCGACCCTCCCTCGATCAGGCATGAAGTCCGGGTCCTCGTCGAAAGCTTCAGTAATAGTCGTTCCGCTCCGGGTCTTTCCCGCACAACGAATCATCACGAACCGGCTGACAGACGCCTGGCAGCAGGCCGACCGCCCAAACACAAACATACAAACAAAGCCAAGGCGCTAGGGTCAACTTACAGAATACAATAGATATACAATCAACTTGTGATAAAGGGGATATATACATATGTTGTATATATATACATATAAGTTATGTATTGCCTACTCTAAGGTATATACATAGCATGTTCTCGAATCTCCTACACAGTTCAATCATTAATACCTAACGATGTTCATCAACATCAAATCATCATAATCTCAACATATGAAGTTAGGTGATAAGGTTAGTCAAACAATGTATCGTCCTCCCAACACACACGTATCCAACTAAACCAATGTTCCCTGTCGTTGCCCTAGGGTAAACGACGATGAAATCTCACGCTTCCATGAAGTCTCACGCTTCAATGGGGTCTTACGCTTTCACGAAGTCTCACGCTTCAGTGAAATCTCACACATTCACGAAGTCTCACGCTTCAGTGAAGTTTCGCGCCTTCACGAAGTCTCACGCTTCAGTGAAGTTGCACGCCTCCGCAAAGTCTCCCGCTTCAGCAAAGGTGTACGCCTCCGCAAAGTCTCCCGTTTCAGCGAAGGTTCCCGTCTCCACGAGGTCTCCCACCTCAGTGAAGTTTCTGCTTTCACGAAGTCTCACGCCTCAGTGAAGCTTACTCACTTTCACGAAGTCTCACGCTTCAGTGAAGTTCCATGCTTTCACGAAGTCTCACGCCTCAGTGAAGCTTCCCGGCTCATCCTTTGGATGGCTAAATAAACTGCTCAACGAGCGAAGGAGTACCAATGTACTTGGAAGCTTATAGTTCCCCCGACTTATCCTTTAGATAGCCAAACAACAAACTGCTCCGACCCAAACTCAAAACAACCCAAGAGTTAGTGTCGGTCAATACAACACAACTCCACCAACAAGATTACACGAGGGTCTAGCGTCGGTCAATACAACACAGCCCAAACAACAAGAGCACTAGGTGTCGGTCAATACAACACGGCTCCATAACACTTCCCCAAGAGTACTAACGTACTCGGTGACTTTCAATCGTCACCATAGCTCACCTTAGTGGCTTTCCCAATTCCGATAACTCTCCAAACCCACAACAAAGGTCGACTTTTCCCCCGCCTTTCGTAAATATTTTTCCCCTTCAGTTCTCCTATGCTTAAACGTTAATGAAAATGATTTCAATTCAAATTAGTCAAATTATGAGTTTATTTCTCAAAGTCTAAGTTTCCCAAGTCTTTATTTTTCGAAAGCTCTATCATTCTAAGTTTCCAAAAAAATCAACCACCCAAAATACATTTCCCGGGGAAAGTCTAGGAATTCCAACGAATCCCAACAAATGGCTAAGTCTCAAACCCCACATTCGGACTTGCCTAGGGTTGTTCATCCAACCCGAAATGTCAAAGATCACCAGATCAATGAACCTCCACTCCGAAGTTGCGTCGAAACGCTCAATTCAACACATCATCAATATCATAAGTTATGAAAACAATCATAACAATAAACCATCATCATAATCAATATCATAGCAAAGCATAAGTCGAATTTATCGATGCCTATCATGCAATCATAGCTAATATATATGTAAGTTGCCCTAACCTCGAGCTGTTCCAGCTTCGCAAACAAAGTTCTCCTCAAACAATTGCTCTGAGTATTCCAAAGTTCCTTCAACTGAACCTCGGAGGTAAACAAAGCAGAAACCAAACAAAATCGATTAGTTCGATCGCAAAACAATACATAAACGATAGACAAAGCATTAAATCTTCAGAATACGACAATCGGGTACGAAAGGACAAGTTTTCGAAAACGAAAAACTCCCCCCTAAAGGTAATAACCCACGGCCTCAAAGGAAAAAGGGCTTCGACTCTTTTTCTTCGATCAAATCAATTCACAAGGTAGTTTTAGGGTAAAACTAAGGCAAAGAAACTGCCAGAACAATTTTCGGACAATCGGGCCGAAATACGACTATCCAGGGGCATTTTGGTCCAAAATAAAGGCTCAAAACTTCAAAGTTATCAGTTCTGAAAACAAATTTGACAGCAATGATCCTCATGACATCCGTGACAACAAATCCTAAAGGCACGAAGTCAGATTAAGTCTTTTCGACAATAAAGTTTCGAAATGTGAGACAAAAAGGGTTTTGAAACAGTTTTTCAGATCCTGGACAACTGGATCACAATCAGCGTTTACTGACAGAGGTTTTAGACTCAGGGGAACGTAAGGAACATAACCCAACCAAGAAATCGAAGAAATCGGACCATTTTAGAAAAAGCTCAAAACTGTGAGCACAGAAACGACTTCAGAAACGCAACAGAAACAACAATCAGAGGTAGGAATCGTGTTAGTTACCTCGATACCTAGAAGTAGGGACGAACTGCACGAAGATTGGTCAAGTTTTCGCGAAAATCTCCTCCCCCCTTGCTCTCCACGAAATTCAGCCACAAAAGGAAGAAAATGAAGGAATTTTTGCTTTTTGAGCTATTTATAGGCAGGCGAAATCGCGGGAAAATGAAAATTTCGCGATTCTGATTTTTGCAGCACGATCACCGTGGAATTCTAAGAGAGATTCTGGCGTCAGAATTCCAGAACTCAAAACAAATATCTAAGATTTGGGAAAAACGATATCCAAAACGCCAAAAGCGGTGTAAGTCAGTCTGTCCCGAAAAACTACTTTTTGCTGTGATGCTCAGACGACAAAACTTCCAACAGAAGAAAGATTGGAAATGTCGAAACAAGTCTGGCAGCGCGGACGGAATCTTCGTTAGATGTCCCGAATAGAAAAAGTCTTCATCCTTCGCTCAAAACTAAGGTTTCGAAGCAAAGAAATTAGCGTCGGCGGACATCCGAAAAGTTAAACCTATCGTGCGTACAGTCCAGAGTTCCGAAATGAAACGCTGGTCGATGGAAAAATAAAGAGAAACTTTAAATTTTCCAAGAGTTCGAAATCTCACTTAAAACGTTGCTTTAAGAGCGAAATAGCCTATTCTGGACACGCTCGCCATAAGGCAGGTGTGCAGACAACTCGCACTAATTCCTACAGCGACTACGCAACATACCTCAAGCAATTCCTGAACTTTCTTCTTCATTGATCTTTCTCAAACAACAAACTCCTGTCACGTTTACACTGATTCTACGCGTGAGTCGGAACTTAACTGGTTCTGCAAATCCAGGTCTTACAATACTCCCCTCCAAAAAGAAAGTTTCGTCCTCGAAACTCAGAGTTCTGCAAAAAGTTCGGGATACAGTTCCTTGATCTCGTCCTCCAATTCCCATGTAGTATTGCCCGGGTCATTGTTCCTCATAACCTTTACTTAAGCAATCTGTTTTGCCCTTGATTGTTCCACGCTTCTATCCCCACTGCTAACTGTCGGCGCCTCAAAAGACAAACCATCATTCAACTTCATGTCGTCTGGCTCGATCATTTGCGTCGGATCTCTGCTTGAAATGATACCGGTTGGCACTCCGTGCAGTCGCACAACCTTAGCCACTTACTTCTTTACTTTCGGTCGTCCGAAATTCTTCTTAAACTCAGTGCCTCTCTGTCATCTCAAAATAGATACCCAGCTTGTCCTCGTGATCTTCATCTACAGTCCAAAACTCCACTTGTCCGTTCGATAACTCCTAGATGAAATCTTGCGTTGGAATCTAATAGTCCATTAACGTCACATCCAACTTCGTAACTATCATCACTCGCACAAATCGAGACTTATCCTCTAGAAGATTAAATCATAACTATACCTCAAGGGACTTAACTAGCCATTTTATCATCCGATCCTTCAACATTCTGAGATTTAACTGTTATCGTAACCGCTAACACCACTAAATCTCGTATGTGTACATGAATCTCAGCTCACTAGGTCAACCTTAGCCCTAGGATTCTCATTCAACTTTAGTAAAATTCACTTGTTACCCGTAATATTCATCATCAAAATCCATAACAAAGTTTCATTCCCTCTTAGACTCTGAGGAACTTGTCCAAACATAACAACTTCAAGTATTCATCTTAATACTAACACTTTCCTTTTTGTCACTCCATCACCATCTCGTCACTCAACTTCTTAATCTCTCAATCAAATTCTGACAAACTTCGAGTCCTACACACCTTAGACAGACATTCATAGATTTAAAACCTAAACCTTCACCAAGTTTGGTCCTCTAATGACCTTTAATCCTTCAATACTTCTTAAATGAATATCAGTTTCTTAAAAACTATAACTCCTTCACTTACCCAAACGACCTGACCAGTGTCGTCATGCTTTCACATCCACAACTTATTATGCTAACATCATTCAAATCATATCACATGGCTCATTATGTCCGCAACCTTATAATCAACATCAATCGATCATCGACCTTAACACTCCACACAACCCAGAATTCCTTTACTTCAAGATCACTCTTATATTATACCTCAATGGTCTTAACCCGAAGCTCACCTTCAGGTCTTCAATCTTCTAAGATTCAACTCCTATTGTCACACCTACAACCATAAGATCTCCTATTCGTACGCGATTCTCGACTCTCAAGATTCAACCTTAACCCTAAGATTTCAATCCAACTTAGTAAATCTCACTTAGTAATCTTAGCATATTTCTTTGGAATCCATATCAACAACCTCAAGTATTCAACTTATGCTAAAACTTTCTTTCTCCAACTTAATCATTAATTCAACACTTTTCAAGCGAAAATTCATCTCTTAAGTCTATAATGTCTCCACATATTAATCCAACGCTTAGCAAAACTTATTCCTCGAACTCGACTATAACAATCTAGTTCAGAGTTAATTCTTCTCAATCTCGCTACCATCAAGCTATCATCTAAAACCTGATTACATTCAACTTATTTAGTCTCTAACAATTCCACTCAGTAATCACATAACCTATGACTTCATAACTTCCGAGAAACTACTTAATACTTTTCCGGCATTAAATCTCTTGACTTGGTCTACCTCTACTTGGAGTAATCACACGAACTAACCAATCAATGTCTATACGACACTCATCGACTTCCACAGATTCAAATCTTAATCTTTTACAATCAAATGCTTAACACGAACTTTCCTCCCAAATCCGACTAATCCTCAATCAATTCAAATTCATCTTACACATCTTTCTATCAAAGTCCATAACCAGCTGTGATTCCGAATATCACCCCCTCAATATTAGGTTGATCAGGCCTAATACATCGAAGGTGGAAATTTAGAAAAACCCACTGGAACAGTCAATGAGTTCCTATCCTCCAGTAGTCACAAATATCCTGATACTAAATCCTTTAATGATCCCGCTACGGAACTACACACCCTCAACATGACACGATACTACCCATACGGAATCTCCCTAAGATTCGTTCTTCAGCTACTAGCTTCCTCATAATCGCATCGGTGGAAGGCTACTTTCTAGACTTAGTGTGCTATTCCCAACCTCGTGTAACTCCTATAGTTAAAACACGAGCAACTTCGAATAAGGTCCTACTAGGGATAATAATCATAAGATCATAGTCTAGGTCGTAAATACAAGTTAGGCGCGTCACACTCGCTTCGAAGAGAAAAGAGTAAGTTATTCTAGAATAAAAGAACAGTTAAAATATTACCATCGTTCCCACGTTCTTCCTCGTTCAACTCCTCAGCTCTTGCCCCCTCCTTGGTATGAATCCTTTCCTCTGTAGCAAATTGTTTTCCTTTCCCAACATTCCCTGATGATTCGCCCTTGAGTGCCTTACAATCTCTGGAGAAATGTCCCGGTTGGTTGCAATTAAAGCATAGTTTTCCCTTGATTTTGCACTTACTAGCTTGGTGCCCTACTTCCCTGCACCTGTAACACGTCACTGCTCTTCCCGAAGTCTTGTTTCCTGTCCCTTCGGTAGCATCATTCCCTTTCATCTTACTATCAGACGTTTCCTCCTGGGGTGTCTTGCAGTTCACAGCTAGATGCCCCTCTCGGTTACATTTGAAGCATCTCCATCCAGTCACTGAGCACTTGTTAGCAAAATGCCCAAACTTTCCACAACGAGTACATGTCACACCTTTGTCACCAACTGGCTCCCCTCCAGTATCAGCAGTCGTTGGTTCGTAGACTCTTGAGATAAGATCTCTTCCCTTGAAACGCTGATACGGTCCCCACTGATGGTAGCTCTCCCTTCTGTTGTAGCCTTGAGATCCTGACCTTATTGGTCCCCCAGCTCCTGTTCGGTTCATTCCTCTTTGTTGATACATCGCCGTCGCCATCAGTCGTTGGTGATGCTCACGTGCAGCCTCTACAGCGCGCATATAAGCGTCTTCCGCAGCCTGGTTCATCATTGCCTCGATCAGTGTAGCTATTGCCCCCGCCATCCGGTTAAGGTCCACCATCCTATATCTCATCAAACGTCCGATTAGTACTAGCCATACGGTAGCACTAGACAAACCACTCAATCCGATTAAGTAGTAACGCAAACAATTAGAGCGAAAATCGCTCTGCAGACAATCAATTTTTACTCTTTGCAGAGTCACACAACCTAGCACAGAAGACCTATTCCCCAAAGACTCCCGAAAGACTCGACAAGCTCTGATACCACAATGTAACACCCCGATTTTCAGGTGTCACTTTAGTAACCAAAAATAATCTTTACGCGGAAAACAGGTAATTTTTTTTTTTCGTTTTCTTTCCTTTAAATCAAAACGATAAGGAAGTAAAGACAAAACCCAACTACTAAACTAACCGATATACAACATATATACATGTACAGCCTCAGCTGCACTCCATGTCACGCGCACTCGCAGTGACTCCAAAGCAGTGTGCCCGTAGGCAAATATTTACAGATCCAGAAGTGTGAGTGAGAAAAAGTATAATTACAAACCACTAGGAGAAAGTCGGCCTCAAAATGGCCTAAGCAAAGACCCCTATGGTCCGACAGACTCACTGTGATCCCTCCGTAAGAGAACCACACAAAAAGCCATGCATCGGGAACCTACCCTGTCCCAAAAGCAAAACGAATCAGAGCTATTACAGTAACAACCAACTCCAAAAGACTCTAACCACCCATACCCCACACTACTATCATCGACCCTCCCTCGATCAGGCATGAAGTCCGGGTCCTCGTCGAAAGCTTCAGTAATAGTCGTTCCGCTCCGGGTCTTTCCCGCACAACGAATCATCACGAACCGGCTGACAGACGCCTGGCAGCAGGCCGACCGCCCAAACACAAACATACAAACAAAGCCAAGGCGCTAGGGTCAACTTACAGAATACAATAGATATACAATCAACTTGTGATAAAGGGGATATATACATATGTTGTATATATATACATATAAGTTATGTATTGCCTACTCTAAGGTATACATAGCATGTTCTCGAATCTCCTACACAGTTCAATCATTAATACCTAACGATGTTCATCAACATCAAATCATCATAATCTCAACATATGAAGTTAGGTGATAAGGTTAGTCAAACAATGTATCGTCCTCCCAACACACACGTATCCAACTAAACCAATGTTCCCTGTCGTTGCCCTAGGGTAAACGACGATGAAATCTCACGCTTCCATGAAGTCTCACGCTTCAATGGGGTCTTACGCTTTCACGAAGTCTCACGCTTCTGTGAAATCTCACACACTCACGAAGTCTCACGCTTCAGTGAAGTTTCGCGCCTTCACGAAGTCTCACGCTTCAGTGAAGTTGCACGCCTCCGCAAAGTCTCCCGCTTCAGCAAAGGTGTACGCCTCCGCAAAGTCTCCCGTTTCAGCGAAGGTTCCCGTCTCCACGAGGTCTCCCGCCTCAGTGAAGTTTCTGCTTTCACGAAGTCTCACGCCTCAGTGAAGCTTACTCACTTTCACGAAGTCTCACGCTTCAGTGAAGTTCCATGCTTTCACGAAGTCTCACGCCTCAGTGAAGCTTCCCGGCTCATCCTTTGGATGGCTAAATAAACTGCTCAACGAGCGAAGGAGTACCAATGTACTTGGAAACTTATAGTTCCCCCGGCTTATCCTTTAGATAGCCAAACAACAAACTGCTCCGACCCAAACTCAAAACAACCCAAGAGTTAGTGTCGGTCAATACAACACAACTCCACCAACAAGATTACACGAGGGTCTAGCGTCGGTCAATACAACACAGCCCAAACAACAAGAGCACTAGGTGTCGGTCAATACAACACGGCTCCATAACACTTCCCCAAGAGTACTAACGTACTCGGTGACTTTCAATCGTCACCATAGCTCACCTTAGTGGCTTTCCCAATTCCGATAACTCTCCAAACCCACAACAAAGGTCGACTTTTCCCCCGCCTTTCGTAAATATTTTTCCCCTTCAGTTCTCCTATGCTTAAACGTTAATGAAAATGATTTCAATTCAAATTAGTCAAATTATGAGTTTATTTCTCAAAGTCTAAGTTTCCCAAGTCTTTATTTTTCGAAAGCTCTATCATTCTAAGTTTCCAAAAAAATCAACCACCCAAAATACATTTCCCGGGGAAAGTCTAGGAATTCCAACGAATCCCAACAAATGGCTAAGTCTCAAACCCCACATTCGGACTTGCCTAGGGTTGTTCATCCAACCCGAAATGTCAAAGATCACCAGATCAATGAACCTCCACTCCGAAGTTGCGTCGAAACGCTCAATTCAACACATCATCAATATCATAAGTTATGAAAACAATCATAACAATAAACCATCATCATAATCAATATCATAGCAAAGCATAAGTCGAATTTATCGATGCCTATCATGCAATCATAGCTAATATATATGTAAGTTGCCCTAACCTCGAGCTGTTCCAGCTTCGCAAACAAAGTTCTCCTCAAACAATTGCTCTGAGTATTCCAAAGTTCCTTCAACTGAACCTCGGAGGTAAACAAAGCAGAAACCAAACAAAATCGATTAGTTCGATCGCAAAACAATACATAAACGATAGACAAAGCATTAAATCTTCAGAATACGACAATCGGGTACGAAAGGACAAGTTTTCGAAAACGAAAAACTCCCCCCTAAAGGTAATAACCCACGGCCTCAAAGGAAAAAGGGCTTCGACTCTTTTTCTTCGATCAAATCAATTCACAAGGTAGTTTTAGGGTAAAACTAAGGCAAAGAAACTGCCAGAACAATTTTCGGACAATCGGGCCGAAATACGACTATCCAGGGGCATTTTGGTCCAAAATAAAGGCTCAAAACTTCAAAGTTATCAGTTCTGAAAACAAATTTGACAGCAATGATCCTCATGACATCCGTGACAACAAATCCTAAAGGCACGAAGTCAGATTAAGTCTTTTCGACAATAAAGTTTCGAAATGTGAGACAAAAAGGGTTTTGAAACAGTTTTTCAGATCCTGGACAACTGGATCACAATCAGCGTTTACTGACAGAGGTTTTAGACTCAGGGGAACGTAAGGAACATAACCCAACCAAGAAATCGAAGAAATCGGACCATTTTAGAAAAAGCTCAAAACTGTGAGCACAGAAACGACTTCAGAAACGCAACAGAAACAACAATCAGAGGTAGGAATCGTGTTAGTTACCTCGATACCTAGAAGTAGGGACGAACTGCACGAAGATTGGTCAAGTTTTCGCGAAAATCTCCTCCCCCCTTGCTCTCCACGAAATTCAGCCACAAAAGGAAGAAAATGAAGGAATTTTTGCTTTTTGAGCTATTTATAGGCAGGCGAAATCGCGGGAAAATGAAAATTTCGCGATTCTGATTTTTGCAGCACGATCACCGTGGAATTCTAAGAGAGATTCTGGCGTCAGAATTCCAGAACTCAAAACAAATATCTAAGATTTGGGAAAAACGATATCCAAAACGCCAAAAGCGGTGTAAGTCAGTCTGTCCCGAAAAACTACTTTTTGCTGTGATGCTCAGACGACAAAACTTCCAACAGAAGAAAGATTGGAAATGTCGAAACAAGTCTGGCAGCGCGGACGGAATCTTCGTTAGATGTCCCGAATAGAAAAAGTCTTCATCCTTCGCTCAAAACTAAGGTTTCGAAGCAAAGAAATTAGCGTCGGCGGACATCCGAAAAGTTAAACCTATCGTGCGTACAGTCCAGAGTTCCGAAATGAAACGCTGGTCGATGGAAAAATAAAGAGAAACTTTAAATTTTCCAAGAGTTCGAAATCTCACTTAAAACGTTGCTTTAAGAGCGAAATAGCCTATTCTGGACACGCTCGCCATAAGGCAGGTGTGCAGACAACTCGCACTAATTCCTACAGCGACTACGCAACATACCTCAAGCAATTCCTGAACTTTCTTCTTCATTGATCTTTCTCAAACAACAAACTCCTGTCACGTTTACACTGATTCTACGCGTGAGTCGGAACTTAACTGGTTCTGCAAATCCAGGTCTTACACTTTTCAACCACCCACGAGCCGGAGAAAGCCAGGTCGATCATCTCGTACCTAGTCCCCCCTGAGGGGTGGACCATCGTGAACCAATCTGCCATCGACATCTGACAGCAGGCGTACAACCGCCCAAACAGAAACAGCATGCGCAAGGGTTAACTCAAAGAATTACATAAATAATAACATAATAGATAAAGTGTACGGGGATAGATACTTAGGTTCAATAGGCTTATAATAGCAATGTAAGTAGCATATCCTCCAATGAGTCATGAATGACAATTTAACAATTATTTGACAAGATAACAAATATCAATCACATCCAATCATTAGGTCAGCATGAATGATGAAATGCAATGACATGCTTCAGAAAGAATGCTCCGGAATAGTTGGGCACCAACGAGTCAGTCACCACTGGCCTAGTTTGTAACCTTTTCCGCTCGAGGCGTCTCTTACAACAAACAAATGTAGTCAGATCAGTAGTATACCATAGGCATGCCATTTCCGTCTGCTACTAAGAAACAGTCTTGGTGTTCTTATGTGGAAATCCGGGTCTTATGACCATTTTGGAATCCACCGAGGTCGGCGTCCCACCGTGTATAAACCTCAATATGTATGAATGATGCAATATGATTAGCCAAACAACGTCTCCGACCATACCCGTGACATCAACACGTGTTCTAGCTAAATAATTGTCTCTTAAAAGAATATACCCTAAGGTAAATGTCGATTCTGCGACAAAAGACAATTAAATATAAAAAGAGCGCAATCACCCTTGATGACTTCTTGAGTCATCTGACTCATCTAATTCGATGGTCAAAAACTGCTCAGCGAGCGAAAGAGTACCAATGTACTTGGAAACTTATAGTTCCCTAGCTTATCTTCTAGATAGCCAAAGAAATAAACTGCTCATCGAGCGAAGAGTACTAATGTACTTGGAAACTTATAGTTCCCTGACTTATCTTTTAGATAGCCAAACAAATAAACTACTCATCGAGCAAAAGAGTATAAACATACTCAGAAACAAAATAGTTTCCCTAAAACTAGGATTTGGCGACGCTTCTCATACTCCAAAACTAATATCCAAGCCCAAAGTTGTCATATGAGGTTAAAGACCAAAGAGTAACCAGTGAAAAGCTTCTGCAATCACAACGTTCTTGTGAACGATAGTAAACGCTTCAGATGTTCTGAAGATTAAAGCTCTGATGTGGGCTCTGAAGATTCAAGTGCTGAAAGTTCTGAAGATTAGAAGTTCTGAGTGAACGGTCTAGTAGCTGAGACTAGAAGATTCTGAAGTCCAAGAGTAAGCTGGCTCTTAAGACCAAAGTGCTTCTAATTCTGAAGACCAGATTTTCAGAGTGAACGGTCCAGAAGCAGAAGTTCTGAAGGCCAAAGGATCCAAGCTTCCTTCTGACTTTGATCAATTGCTTCACAAGTTTCAACATGAAGCGTAGCCAAGATGAGAAGTCAACTAGGCTAAGGCAATGTCATTGTCAATAGTACAAAAGCAGTGTACTATTCTGACCGCCTTACCTACGAGGTTCAGCCACAACAGGTTCTGGAATTTCCAAAATTGCCCTCCAACGAATAGATTCTTTCAACGAATACAACACCTCAACTTGCAGTATAAATAGGCTGAAGAGAGAAGAAATTGGATAAGAAAATATTGTACAATACAAGTGAAAACCTTCAAGAAAAATACCTTAGCAATATTTCTTCATTGTTCTTATTGTGTTTACTCCTGCTTGTTTAGAAGCAATTCTTTGTAAACACAAACCTGCTACAAATTTGTTTGTAGTTCCTTTAGAGACTTGTGAGGTCAGGATTCTTGAGAAGTATAAGACGTGTGAGTCTTAGTGTTGCTAGTTCTTAGATTTGTTATTCACTGAGCAAGGTGTGCTAGTGCAGTTGTAACAGTCTTTGAATAGTGGATTACCTTCATTCTAAGACGACGAAATCACCTTAACGATTGGACTGGATTAGGTTGAGGGATTTATCAAGTGAACCTGGATAAAACACTTGTGTGCTTTTCTCATCTCTTTATCTCTTGCACTTTGTGTTCTTGAAACCGAGAAGATTTGTCAAAATAAGGGAAAGTTTTTATACGCAAAACCCTATTCAACCTCCCCCCCCTTTGTAGTGCTTTTCATACCTTCAGCGAGCACCGGAGGGAGACTCATCGTCTAACCTGTGATCTGCTTTATGATATAAAAATAATGCAAGAGTGAGTCAAACGCGACATTGCACAAACACACACACAAGTATGTTAACAAACACACACACAATAGCAAGCATGTCATGGGGTTCCATCGCCTTATACCTTCGTCCTTCAAATTAACTTCTCTCACTACTTCTTTTGAAATGGTGAGTTCATCGCCAACCTTTTTATTTTATTTATCATGTGATGAGTATGTTTTATATGGCCCGAAGCCTTGGCTTCTTTAATCTTCGGAAAGTCGTCTCGGGAACATGGACACTCCTTACAGTCCACTCTTTACCGGACATGATCGCTCAGTAGCTCTCAGACAGAAATACACAACTTCGCGACTCTTGGTGCTTTGCATCAGGTTTGCCTCCCGGACCCTGCCGGTAGCTGATGGAGAGGTAGAGTCATCGTGTAAGTCCCGGGTCTATTCATCTCTGAACAAGACCACCATTGGCGTCTCTGTAATCCCACTCTCATTAGTGGTAGTGACAACACTTTCCTACTAGAAACAATAATTTTTTTTACAAACATCATCTAGCGCCCCCTTATTCTCCTCAATAATTTCTAGCGAACTAGAAACAAACATTTGTACCTTACCCTTCAAGTAAGTACACCTCAATGTGGTTAGAGGTGAGATCCATGAGGATCAAGTAGTTGGGTTTTAAGGAAGGAAATTATCATTCATTCCGTTAATGGTTATGTACTCTTATATTTAATTTGATAAAAAAGTTGTCACCTATCATCTATTAATTTCATTTTATAATTAATATTATCTATCAACCTAAAGTGATTCCTAACATGTGACAGGTAGGTCAAGTTCTCAAAATCAAGTCTCATAACATGTGACGGTGAATTATATCCATATACCCTCCTACCTCAGATGTTTAAATTTTTATTATTGTCATAAGACAAATCTTTTATCCGAGCCATTAGGCTAAATTCCTAAGTATCGTTATATCCTATGTCATACTTTATCTCCTTTCTAACAATGCAGCAATACAGCATCCACAAGCAATTCACAACATGAATCACAAGCAAACATTCAGCATCACTTCATCAAGCATATAATCCAATAGTATTTGCAAACAGTCAAGTACATAACAATATGTTTACTATCACTTTAACGATTTCTTATCCGTCATGTACCAAGACAAGGTCTTGTCTAACTCCCCTTACTTTGATTTCTTAGTGGCTGAGAGTCTAGAGGCTCCAAGCTTGCATTCATAGGCCATATAAGTCATAATAAGCTCTCTAATTACTTAATTAAGGTTAATTAGGACTTAACTACACTTAGTCATTTCCTAAGTTTATTTTCAATCCTTAAGGTCTTTGTTACTATTACTAAGCCTTCCTCTAATTATCCTAAGGTCCTTAATAATTTCATATTTTTCTCCTAGTACTTAACGAAGGTCAGATTATGCAAATTAAGCTTAATTCTACTTAATCAAAATTTCATTAAGCATAAGCTTACTTGCAAATTAAGAAATTCTATCCTAAGCTTCTAACATACTTCTAGTAGCCTATTCCTAGAGTTTTCCACGTTCTGAGTTCAATTAAACCATTTTCAGAAGCATCTGAGCACTGTAGCTACCTCAATTAGCCAATTTTTGAATCGGCCGAGAGTTGAAATTGGGGTTTTTCACCTTAGAGCTCTATCATCGATTCTACCTATCCTAAAAGGTCCTATCATGTTGCAGAAGCATAGACTAATCAATTTGGCACTCCAATTCGAGGCTAGAAGCTCAACCCGATTGTGTGTTTGAGCTTCAAAATTTGAATATTGGTTCCATCGATTCCTAGAGATTCATGGCTATAAACTGATCTAAAGCTTCCTAAAAATGTTATAACATGCTTAAGGGTACGTTTTGGAGCGAAAACGATGCAAAAATGAGAGAGCTGTAGAAACTCACTCGCCGGAGAAGATGATGTTTGCTGGAGAAGATGACCGGAGATGTCCAAATCGTCACGGTCGAGCTATTCTGAGCACTCGAACTTGGTCTACAAGTTTTGGTGATGAGTTTGGCGTCAATGGGTGCTGCTATGGAGGTCTGGAGTGTGAGAAAAGTCGAGTTACAGGTTGAAGAACTCGCCGAATTCTGGAAAATGCTCGCCAGAGTTGCAGGTTCTTCTCAGTTTTTAGCTTTCCTTGCTCAAAGCTTCACGAAAATAACCGAGATCGAGTCCTTACCCTCTCCGAAACTTAATGGATAAAAAATTACACTCTAACACTCAGTGATTTGGAAGAATCGAAGAGGAGAAGTTCTTGAAGCTCTCCTCGAGTTTTCTCACTTTCTGGGCTCTCTGGTCACTCTTGGCTTGCTCTGAGAGTTGGAATGGAAAGCTGAGGACTCTCGAAGAGGACTATATAATCTGAAAGCTAGTAATTTTTGAAAACCATGTTTAAGCTCAAATCCAAGTTGCACCACCTGTGGAATTGCATGCAATCTGATTATCACAAGGTTCCAGAAGTTGCTGCAGGTGTGATCACATCCAGGTTTCATTCAGAAGGGGTTTATGGGAACTAGAATTCATCATGAGGCTTACTATTGATGAATAGTAGTGTGTCATCATGGGTGATTAGTAACCTAAGGCACCGGTTGGCCAATTTTTTTATTCTGTCTTCAAGTCGGGACAATTCGGTTACAATGCTTCATCATTTCTGCAGCTAAGGGTTTTATAGTAGTGTATTTCCCCTCTAAATGCTAAATGCTAACACATCTTATATACTAGGGTTTGGTTCATTGGTCCGACTATCGATCGATTAGAGACAGTGTCTCTCTGTTGTCAAGAGATTCGATCAGAGTAGCTTCCTATCCTCATATACTTGAGTTACGCATCTAAATGGGAGTCATGGCGACCATGTCTTTGGTACTTTTGGTTGTCGGTTCGATTTAATCGACATACCGATTTTATATCTTCGCATCGTAAATCGTGTACAAAAATTAGGTCACACATATGCACACACATACACGTATATAATATATATACATATATCTCTATTTATACTTACTCATGTTCAGTCAGAATTCTAATCCTAGTTTATTCCTAGTTCTAGGGTTAAGTTATCGACTAATGGTCATCACCTGATTGGTTAGAGTGTGGCTTACATGAAGCTTATAGGATGATCATAGTTTTGATTCTTTTGGGTTTTGAAGAAGGGTAGGTTCCGATGTTTTGATGTTTTGTGTTCTACCCAGTGTGGAGATCACAAGGAGCTTGTTAAGCATAAGTAGCCTTTTGATACTTCTTTTGAAGACTTATTTGTACTTATATTTATGGATAAAGAGTTATCTATTATTGGGTAATTAATATGCATTTGCTAGAGCTTGTTTAGGAAAAAAATATACTTGCATATTCTTGACTTTGAAAGTTTAGTTAGGATATTAAAATTGTGTTAAGGTTACCAAAGTGACCCTCGAGAAATCGTGGTGTTACGGTGAGCAAAGTGCTTCGAGCTACAATCCTTTTTATATCAATCCTTGGGTTCTTGTTATTCACTTTTGGTTGATTCAGTATCTAGTAAGGTGGGTTCCGTTGGTTCTGATGGCTACCTGGTACTTCCTTCGTCTCACTTTCTTGTCAAGAGGAAGAAAGGGCTCGTGCCTTTGTGGAGTGGAGGTTATTGCAAAGGTAACTCATACTCAGGAAAGACCCATAAAAGAGGGACGGGAGAAGCTAGAAGTGGGTGGATGTTGAGAAGCAAGGCAATACGAAGATGAGTCAAGCAGGGGTTTCAAATGGCTTTCCTACTACGGATGATTCGACTAGAGCTTTTGGAACAGAAGGGACACAGTAGATGTTGTTGCCAATAGAGTTTTCAGAGCCTCAAGGTGTTATAAATAGGGAGAGGAGTTTCCTTTTGTTGGGGAAACATTTAGGAGGGGTGTATGATTGTACATATGAGGTTGCTCTAAACCAAATTGCAGCCCATATTTTTGTGTGCAGATCTCCGTATCTCGGTGTCAAGGTTTTTTGTCTTTTGTTTGGCTTTGTTCTTTTTCGCAGAGGATTTGTGATAGATGTTTTGCTTTGTCTTTGGGGGGTTTTCTCTAACTTTGATTCGCTTTTCGGGAGGTTTTGGATTGTTGTTGCTTTGGCTGTTTGGTTGTGGCTTTGGGTTTGTGTTTTCTCTTCCTTTGTGGGTGTTTTGCTAGTCTTTTAGGTTTTTGGGTTGGCTTCTTTTTTTTGTTTCTAGTCCCTCTTAGAAATGGATGTGAGAACCTTTTCAACATACGTACTAAAAAAAATTAAGTACTATATTTATTCAAATATATTCTAATACTATTTGCTGAAATGTTTTGATAAATTATTTTTTATTTTATTAATTACAAATTATTTTAACTAATTACTTATTTATTTAAATTATAACAATTTTTATATAATTTGTAATTAAACTTATGTTTACACATGCACTTGGGCTTGACAAGTTGTCCTTTGAGGTCAAACAATTAAAGAAATGGGTTAAATATTCTTTTCGTCCTTGAACTATAGCGAAAATTTGGTTTCCGTCCCTCAATTAATTTTTTGATGGTTTCCATACCTTTACTTAGTAAACCGTTTGATTTTTGTCCTTTGACCATGTTGACCGCTGATGTGTGATGCCAGCATGTAGGTAACTGCTGACGTGGTGGTAAATTAGCCGGTTTAACCGATTTTTTCTTTTTCTTTAATTACATGAAGGAAAAACCTATTTTTTATTTTTACTTTAATTCATAATTTCTACCCCAAATCAATTTGGCTTCTTCACAAAGTCAGAAACAAACCGCCAGATTCTTCTTCATCTTCTAGAGAGAAGAAGGAGACTTTCTTCATCTTCTAGTTCTTCCAGCAGCAAAACTCCATAAAATGCAACCCAAATCAAACCCCAGAAGCAAGATCAAGATGAAGATCGATATAAAGACCCATAATCAGATCAGGAAGAATAAACGTGCCCCACGCATACGTGGTGGAAAGGTTCCTCCTTTCTTTGATCTGGTCTCCGATTCGAAGAGAGGAGAGGAAGATCTCCAAGAACGTGTCTTCCTTTTTTAGAATAGAGACCGTCGAAAAGTTCGTCTGTAATCGCCTCTCGTGTCGGCGCGCGGTGTAGGACGGTGGAGGAGTCACATTTTGAATGGATCATCTTCTCCTTATTATGGGGATCATCTCGGTGGTATCTATTTTCCCAAAAGGTGCAAGATATGGCCAGAAAACACCGTTGAAGGTTGGGTGGCTCGATGGAGTAAACCCAGATCTTGGTGGAGCTCGATCCTGGAGGCTTCTGGGGTCTTCTTCTTCACCTTTCAGATCTAGCCCTGTGCTCTATGGGTTGGTCACGTTCTTGGAGGAGGTGATGGGGTTTGCGAGGATGATGATGAAACAACGATGAAGAAGGGTGGAGATGAAACAATGATGATGAAATAGTGATCATCCAAATTTCTGGTTCGTGGTGTATTTTTTGAGGTATATAATCCTAATTAATTTTGTGTATTTTAGTTTGGTTCATGTATTTGGTGTTGTTTTTTCTGCAATAATCACAAGGCATGGGGTTGGGGGTGGTTTCGTGCTTTTGTGTGCTGGGTTAATGGGTATAGATTGTTGTGATTTACTAAAGGGCTGTGATAATTACTGGATAAGGCTGTGGTTTTTTTTTTCCTTGCTTGGGTGGGGTGTACCTATATATTGGTATTGATGTATTAACTTTTTTGGTTTGGTGTTTCAGATATGAAGAAAATGCACTAGCATGTATGATGGAATGTGAAAACTGGGAAATTTTTGGTCTGAATATTTGTTTTGTTGATTGTTCATGGAAAGTAGAGAAGAGAACTCCAATGGCACTGCAAGAGACTTCTCCAAAAGAAGAGCTTGTAGAGGACAACTAGTAGTATTCTTGGGGGTGGTGATAATAAGAGATCACATGAAGGTGATGAAAAAATAAAATGCAACGACATAGGAAGGAATAAAAAAATCCAACATGGAATAAAAAAATAGAAATTATCAACTTTTCCTTCATACAATTAAAAAAAACCGGTTGAACCGGCTAATTTACCGCCACGTCAACAGTCACATACACGCTGGCATCACACATCAGCGGTCAACATGGTCAAAGGACAAAATTCAAACGGTTTACTAAGTAAAGGGACAGAAACCATCAAAAAATTAATTGAGGGACGGAAGCCAAATTTTCGCTATAGTTCAGGGACGAAAAGAATATTTAACCCTAAAGAAAAAGAAATTTATGCATTGTTTTTGTTACAAAAATTTAGGGCTTAATTGACTCTGTTTTTGTTTTTTGTTTTTGAAAACTGTATTATAAATCAAATTTTAAAAACTATTTTTAAGAACAAAACAAAGAAAAAATATGTTTGGTAAATCTATTCTGAAAATGGATTTTAAAATGAGAGAATAAAAAAAACTTGTTTGGTACCAAGCAAGTTTCCCATGATTTGTTCCTCTAAATTAAGATTGATTTTCATTACCTCAGACCCACTAAGTTTTACCCACAAATCAATATATCTACAGTAACACCCTGATTTCGGTGGCGTCACTTTAGAAACCAAAAATTAAATAAAGCGGAAAAAGCGTGAATATTTTTTTTTTCGTTTTGTTTTTAAATAAAAGACTTGTCGAAATAAAGACTCAACCCAACATCGATAAGCATAACTAATATACAATATATATACAGCCCACGCTGTAAGTACCAAGCCACATCACGAGACCTCCAGTGACGGGAAAAGTGACATAAAGTATCTGAAAGTAGTGCCCGCAGGAAAATATGTACAAACCAAAGTAAAGGTCAAGTATTCGAAATACAGTCCTCCATAAGAAAGTAAGTAAGCCCAAAACGGCCTAAACAAGACCACCTAGTCCGACCAACTCTCTGTGATCCCTGTAAGACCCGTAATTAGAAAGGGAAATAAACTTGGTTAATTTCTCGGTTTAGTGCTTGATACTTGTTTATGTGATCTTTGGGCGTGTGGATTTGTGAGATGAATTTCATCTAATGTTAATAATACTTTGATTATTAATATCGAAGTTATTTTCCAAGAGTTTCATTCTTCGTTCCTCGGAGAATTCGGCTGCACTTCAGAAAACAGTCAAACCGATGCAGTTTCGCCTAGAGCGCCTTTTGTCATCGAATTATCATGTGGACAGAGTAACGGTACGAATTAATAGTCGTTTAGCGATAATATATCCCTTCCCCGTCATTTCAAATTTTTTATCTTAAACCTCGAAAAACCAAAACTTTTCCTTTTACAAGATCAAAACCTCCTTTCTAAAATCCTTGTTTGAAGATCATAAGAATACTATAAGAACATTCATAAACATTCCTAAGCAACCCGATCAAGATCATTCTCTTCTGGTTTTTGGCAGATCAGCTTAAGCTGCAACCACGGAGCATATTGAGAATGGCCTTGCTCAAGGCTTAGAAACTAAAACAAGAAAAAATAAAAGAAAGACAAGAGAGGGAGAGGAAGCTCATGGCTAGAGAGAGGAGAGAGCAAATGAGTTTGGTGTGAAGAAATGAGAGGGGGAAATGCTCTATTTATAGTGAGGGGTGAGAGCCAAGCATTAAATGCTTTTCTTTCTCCCCAAGAGCATCCCAAACCCACGAAATTCTCAGCCCATATTAGGGTTTCTAGAGTTTTCCAAGCTTCCCATATTCAGCCCTCAAATGTAGATTTATTTCCTAATTAAACCCTTTAAAAAAATAGCATTTAAATCCTTAATCCTTTAAAATATACAAATATAAATCCAAAGAGTTTTAAATCAGATATAAAAAGATCCTTGGAGGTTTTAAAAGTTCATAAATTAATCCCCCATTAATTGAAAGTCAAGGAATCAAAATCCCTAAAATTTCTCCTTCAAAAAACCTAGCCATAACCGGAAATTACTTGCAAAAGTCTCATTTTCCTTCCTCCACAAGCCTTGGTCGTCCACCACCTTCACCATGGTCAGATTTTTCTCAAAAAAAGTTTTAAATTTTTTTTTTTAAATAAAATCTAAAGAATTAATGCATTTATTACACAATTTCCCTCCTAAATGCATCAAAACTTCAAATTTAAAATTAAAAACCTCATCAATGGTTTTGGCTCCAAATTTCGTGCACCACTCTCATAATATCTCAAAAATATTTTTCAGAATAAATTTTGATATTAAACCATAGGTTAAAATTATTTAAATGCATTTTATTTAAATAAACACCCATTTTATTTAAGTAAAACCTTCAAAAACAAAACAAAGGAATATTCCCTCATATAATATTCTTAAAATCATGCCGACAACCTCCCCATAAGGTGTGGCCCACGAAATCGTCCTCGTCGACTCGATTCGCCAACTCATCGTTGTTGTCGGGCCGATTTTGACCTAAAAGTCGCTGTCGCAGAACCCTAGCAATACTACAGCCAAAATGCTCATATCGTCGCGCACATCAATGTCTAGAGGTTTCTAAGACTTAATATTGCTTCTAAAAATTAATCACCCTTTTTAAAAGGCATAATATCACATATAACACAAGAAATTCACAGAATATTATTTAATATTATTAAAATAATGTGCCATAAAACCGGGTCTTACATCCATAAAGCTATGGGACATACAACAGACAATTGATGGACCTTATGCAAAGAGATCGAACGATTGATTAAGGCGGGGCATTTAGCGAACTTTGTCTCTGGTGATCCCACACAACAAGAGCAAGCCAAGGCGGCTGGGGGCGGTACCTCAAAAGGAAAGGAGGTTGTAGAGGATTTGGGTGTGCCTGCTGGTTCATGCTCGTCAATCGCCAGAGGCTTCGGCGGTGGGTGTTTATCTAGTCGAGGGTGAAAACGATATGCGAGGCAGTGAATTCAGTACACAGCTTATGAAGGGGAGTGTTGGTTGAGTCACACCCCTATCACTTTCACGCTTTGATCACGTGACCCACATGACAATAATCCAATAGTGGTAACTTTGCGGGTGAACAACTATGTTACTAAGAAAGTCTTTTGGGACCAAGGCAGTTCTGCAGATATCATTTATAGCGATGCCTTTGAAAGATTGGGCTTAAAGGAGTCAGACTTAAAGCCATATACGGGGTGTTTGGTTGGATTCACGGGTGATAGAGCCAAGGTTAGAGGATACGTCGAGCTAGCAACAACTTTTGGCAAAGGGGAGTTTGTGAAAAAGTTTCAAGTGAAGTATTTAGTCCTTCCATTCAAGGCGATGTATAACGTGCTTCTTGGGCGAGACACCCGAAACAAAATATGTGTTGTAATCTCAACTGCTCATTTGACAGTAAAGTATCTGTGAGACCCAAGTTTTTAAGCTTAGAATAAATTAATTAAATTCATATTCACGATTAGGTTTCGATGTTCGTGACGGAAATCTGAACAAGTGTTTACCAAATGGACTAAATATATGAAGGAGAAAGTTCAGGAAAAGACTAAGAATAGTATTAAAGTCGATATATGTTATAGCGCGAGTCTTATTCGCTTACGCCTAGAGCAAGAGCGTTAGTAAACGATTAATTTACTCTTAAAGCACTATAGGAACTACTTCCAAAAATCTTCAGAGAAATATAAGAATTCCTCTTAATCCTTTCTATGACAAGCGTTTCGATCCGAAACCCTGGAATGTACGAACGTCCGATTCCAATTCTCGGAAGTTTGCCGAAACTGAATCTCTGATAGCTCAAGAACCTTAAAGTAAACTGTTGATGAAGACTTTTTCTATTCAGAGCTTCAAACGAAGATTCCACACGTGTACACCCATTTCTTTCGATGTTTCTAATCTTTCTTCAGAAGAAAGTTTTCTCGTCCGACATCAACTGCAAAAAGTAGGTTTTCGGGTTAACGATTCACACCGACTTTGGATCGTTTGCTTAAATTCCAAGAAACCTGTTTCGAGTTCTGGAATTCTGTCGCCAAAACCTATCTTAGAATTCACAGAGGAATGCACAGGAAAAATCAGAATCGCGAAATTTTCTTTTTCCCGCGTTTTCCATCTCCTATAAATAGGAGAAAAACCAAAAATTCTTCACCATTGCCACACCAAGGCCGCGAGCTTGAGGAAGGAGAGGGGAGGAGAGCTTTTCGTCGATTCTTGCTTGATCGTTGCACCGTTCGTTGCTACGCGTAGACCTCGAGGTATAGATGCTATTCCTTACTTCTGATCGTAAATTCTGTCGTTTTTCTCTATGTCTTTCTGTGCTCAAAGTTTGAGCTTTTTGTAAAACTGTCCAAATAACTTGATTTCAGTGTCTAAACTTATTGCCTACATGCCCAAGAGCATGAATATCCGGTTGTTTTCTGCTGAATCTCGCCGAATCGTCGCGGAGCTTCGATTCTGTGAAAATACCCATTTTCTAACCAAAGCTTCGTTCTTTGGATTAAAAACTCTCGACTGAGCTTAGTTTCAGTAGGACTATTTGTTATAAATGTCGTTCGGAACACGCTCATCAGATTTATTTCTCAAAATTCCGACTTTGAGTTTTCCTGCTAAAAACACTGACCAAAATACCCCTGTGTTAGTTTTCGACCCGATAATTTTTCTGAGAGTTTCCCTGGCCTAGATATCGCCTAAGAATACCTAGGAATTAAATTAGATCGAAGAAAAAGTTCGAGAAACCCTATTTTAATAGTGGCCGAAACTTATTTGCTATGGTACCGTGTCCAAAAATAATTTTTGGGTCTGTATGACCTGAGTTATAGCGTAGCTCTCTCCGTTGTCGAAATTTTGGCTCTGGTTTCGTGTCATTCCGAGTTCGGTAGCTCGAGTTATGCACGTTTTAGCGAATGAAGTGTTTTTGTACAAAACTTGAATCGAGTCAAAACTCATCCATTCGGGGAAAGCCTTCCATTCGTGCCAAAATGTTGTACTCTGAAGCTTCTTGAGCTTTGTCTAACGTTAGTTATTATTGTTTCGATTGTACCGACTTATTTTGATTGATTTTTGCTTTGTTTGCTCTAAGGTTCGTTTGTGGAAACCGTGGGCTTCACTGAGCAAGCTTGTGAGCGTGACTTACACCGTGATTCTGGAGGAACTAGAGGTTAGGGCAACTTACTTACTAGCTATTTGTATTGTAGGCGTCGATAACTTCGACTTGAATACTGCTTGATATTGAAGATTGCATTGAATGTTGTTTATCGCTTTGAACTGGAAAATGTTTTCTGGAGGCTTCGGCCGAGTGAACTTATATGAGACGTGTCTCTCCGTTTTCTGAGAGGCTTCGACCGTTTACTGGTTTCCGTCTTATTATTTCCGCACTGAATTGTTGTTATATTGATATTGTTATTGAACTGAGCTATATGCCATTATTTATGCTGAGTTTATGATGTTTTGCATATGCTCTATTGAATTGTACTGATTTGAGATAGTACTTGATTATATGATTTCAGAGTGTGGGAAAAATGTGATGTTATGCCATGCTAATGACGAGGTTTGGGAAATGTTAGGCAGGCTTTGACCGGAGGTCTAAGCCATAGTCATTTTAGGATCGAGACCTTCCCGGGGAATTACTTGGGTTTATTGGGATCTTTTTACTTATAGAGTTTTGGAACAAAAGAGAAACGAAACTTGACTTCATAAATGAAATTCATAATGCATTAACCAAAGGTAGAACATATTCAAATAGTAATAACAATTTCTTGGAAAAGACTTAGGATCTGAAATAAGTTTGAAAACGGGAAGTGTCGGCGATCCTAGCGTTGTGATTGGGACAGTCACTGAGTGCGGATGACACTTCTTGCTCCTTGAGCATTTGGTTCAGTCTTCAAGAGGATGAGCTGTTGTGACGAGAATTCACAGAATGCGAGCAGCATTCTCTCTAATCGTTGATGAGTTGTTTGGCCATCGAGATGGTGAGCCAGGGTAACTTGAAAGGTCACTGAGTGCGAGATGCATTCTTTTGCTCGTGGAGCAGTTTGGTTGGCCATGGAGACGGTGAGCCAAAGTGACTAGGAAAGTTACCAAGTGTGACTAGCACTTCCTTGTTTACCTTAGGGTATTGTAGAGACAATGTACTCTAGCTAGACACGCGTACCTTGCTGAGGACGTTTCGTTGTTTGGCTAACCATATTGCATGCATGCATACATTTCTTGGAAAGTGTGCTGCTTTCCGAAGGACGATCTCAGATCGGACTTCATCGGAGCGAGATGCTTCATTGGAGCGAGATGCTTCACAGGAGCGTGCTGCTTCACAGGAGCGAGATGCTTCATAAAAGCGAGATGCTTTAGCGGAGCGAGATGCTTGGCTCGTCCCATCCATCGAGATGGTGACATTTTATCCGGATCATCTTTTGAGCATGACATTGCATTGGCACGCCATGCACCTAACTATATTTGTTGATGTGTTGAAGATCCAATTGTCATTTGTGATTTGATGTCGATAAACATCGTTATATATCTTGATGATTTAATGTTGATAAATATGCTATGTATATACCTTAGAGTAGGCAATACATAAGTTATACGTATATACACACACACACATATATATATATATATATATATACCCCCTTATTCTTCAAATGTTGGTTGTATATCTATTGTATACCGTAAGTTGACCCTAGCGCCTTGACTTTGTTTGTATGTCTGTGTTTGGGCGGTCGGCCTGCTGCCAGACGTTCGACAGCTAGTTCGTGATGATTCGTCACTCAGGGAGGACTAGGAGCGTAATGACCATTACTGAAGTTTCGACGAGGACCCGAACTGAATGCATGACCAGATGAGGGTCGATGATGGAAGTATAGGGTATGGGTGTTTAGAGCCTACTAAGGTTGGGTGTTAGTGTCATAGCTCTGATTTTCATTTCTTATTTTGGGGCAGGGTAGGTCCCCGACTATTAGCCTTTTGTGTTGTTCTCGTCCATGAGGATCATAGGGAGTTTGTCGGACGTAGGAGGTCCTTTGGAGGCCGTTTTGGGCTGACTTACTTTCTTGGAGGACTGTATTTATAAAACTTATGACTCTGGCTATGGGTCGCACTTGTTTGCCTGCGGGCCACTTTCAGTTACTTGATGTTACTTTCCGTCACTTGAGGACACTCGTGACGATGATTTTGGGTTACAGCGAGGGCTGTGCTTTTATTGTATATTAGTCGCTGTTATTCGCGAATGGGTTGAGTCTTTATTTCGACAAGTCTTCTTATTCAAAAATAAAAGAAAAGAAAACGAAAAAAATACATGCTTTTCCGCTTCATTTTATTTTTAAGTTACTAAAGTGACACCCGAAAATCGGGGTGTTACATTGTGGTATCAGAGCTTGTCGAGTCTTTCGGGAGTCTTTGGGGAATAGGTCTTCTGTGCTAAGTTGTGTGACTCTGCAAAGAGTGAAAATTGATTGTCTGCCGAGCGATTTTTCGCTTGAAATTGATTGAAGTTACTGCTTAATCATGTTGTATGGCTATGCTAGATGCTATCTTATGATGAGTACTAACTGTTTGTTTGACTTAACAGAACATGGTGAATTCTAACCAACTAGCTGAGATGATGGCCACTATGGCCCAAGCTGTGACTGCACAGGCAAATGACAATGCTATGAGACGCGCTGCTGAGGAAGCACGTGACCAACATCAGCGTCAGAGAGAAGTAACTCTGGACCAGAACAAGGGACTGAATGACTTTAGGAGACAGGATCCTCCTAAGTTCACTGGTGGAACTGACCCTGATAAAGCAGACCTTTGGATTCAAGAGATTGAGAAGATTTTCGGTGTACTGCAGACTGCTGAAGGTGCCAAGGTGGGCATGGCAACCTTTCTTCTTTTGGGCGATGCTGAGTACTGGTGGAGGGGCGCCAGAGGGATTATGGAGGCAAACCATGTGGAGGTGAACTGGAACTCGTTTCGTGCTGCTTTCTGGAGAAATATTTTCCTGATAGTGCTCGCGATGAGCGTGAGGTGCAGTTTCTGACTCTTCGTCGGGGGAGTATGTCTATTCCAGAGTATGCTGCTAAGCTGGAATCTTTGGCCAAACACTTCCGATTTTTCCGCAATCAGGTTGACGGACCCTACATGTGCAAGCGCTTTGTGAATGGGCTGAGGGCTGACATTGAGGACTCAGTAAGACCGTTAGGGATTGTGCGATTTCAGGCATTGGTTGAGAAGGCTACAGAGGTAGAACTGATGAAGAACAAGAGGATGAACCGTGCTGGAACTGGAGGACCAATGAGGTCGGGTTCTCAAGACTACCAGGGGAGAGGTAAAATCCAACAGAGGAAGCCGTATCAACATCCGGAGGGGAGAAGTTTTCCCCAAGGGTCTTATAAGCATTTGACTACTGCCACTCCAGGGGCAGGAAGCCAATCAGCACACCCAGAGGTGACCTGTTTCAGGTGTGGAAAGACTGGACACTATGCTAATGCATGTCTGAACCAAGGGCCTCGATGCTTCAATTGCAACCAGCCAGGGCATTTGGCCGTCGATTGTAGAGCACCCAAGGTGGAGCCAACTATAAATGCTGTGAGAGGAAAGCGTTCAGCTACAAGGGGGAGAGTTTACATCATGAACGGTGAAGGAGCTGAGGGGTTAGCTGGGGGTGAGCGCAAGAACGATGGTAACCTTCTAAATATTCCTTTTGATTTCTAGTATAGTATACCCTTCATTGCTCTAGTAGTGTGTGCAACATACCAAACTTGCTCTTACTGTCGAACTTTGACCTTATAGTTATTACACCTACTAAGAATTTATTTGACTGCTGCTCGTGTTTTAACTATAGAAGTTACACGAGGTTTAGAATAACACACTAAGCCTAGAAAGTAGTATTGCACCGATGCGATTATAAGGAAGCCAGAAACTGAAAAAGGAATCTTAGAGAGATTCCTGCTGGGTAGTATACGTACTATGTTGAGGGGGTGATATTCGGAATCACAGCTGGCAATGGACTTTGATAGAAGGATGTGTAAGATGAATTTGAATCGATCGAGGATTAGTCTCGGGTTTGGGAGGAAAGTTCGTGTTAAGTAATTGATTTTCTTTGGGAAGGAGTTGTCGTTTTAAGAAATGAATATTCAATTAAGAAGTGTTAGAGAGTTAAAGGATATTAGAGGTCCAAACTTAGTGAAGGTTTAGATTTTAAGCCAATCGATTTGATCACGAACGCGTGAGACAGGAAGTCTTGTCAGGTTTTGATCGAGAGACTAAGTATTGGATTGATTGGAGGATGATCAAGTTACAGAAAGGAAAGTGTTAGTATTAAGATGAATACTTGAGGTTTTTATATTTGGACAAGTTTCGTAGAGTTTAAGAGTGAATGGAACTTTGTTATGGATTTCGGTGATGCATGCTAGAGTTAGCAAGTGAATTTTGCTAAGTTGAATGAGAATCCTAGGGTTAAGATTGACTTCGGGAGTTGAAAATCATGTACGAATAAGAGATTTAGTGGTGTTAGCATTTACGATTGTAGTTAAACCTCAGAAAGTTGAAGGATCGAATGATAAAATGACTAGTTAAGACCCTTGAGGTATAGTTATGATTTGATCCTCTAGAGGATAAGTCTCGATTTATGCGAAGTGTTAGGGATTTCAGTAAGTGTAAATTGGTTTGAGTGAGGAAAGTTTTGAGGACGAAGACGATAATAATGGATTGTTAGATATTAAGATGAAGATTAGCTTATAAGTTGTTAATAAGTTGATGTTAAAGGGAATACGTTTTGTGAAGGACAAGAAATGAGGACTTAAATCGAGTTTTAATTCGAATAGTGTCTGAGTAGAAGTTTGATTTCTTGGCGTTCGTGCGGATAGTTGCAAAGTTGGAGGTGTTTTAATGGACTAGCAGTTTCCAAGGGGATAGTTCGTCTAGGAGTTATCGAACGATCATGAGTGAAGATCACGAGGACAAGTTGAACATTCACTCTGGAATGGCAGAGATGTACCGAGTTTAAGAAGAATTTCGGACGACCGAACGTAAAGAAGCAAGTGGTTAAAATTGTGCGACTGCACGGAGTGCCAACTAGTATTATTTCAAACGAAGACCCGACGCAAGTGGTCGAGCCGGACAACATAGAGCTGAAAGATGACATGTCTGTTGAGACGCCGTCGGTCAGCATTGGGGCTAGAAGAGTGAAACAATCGAGGGGAAAGCAGAGTGCTTTAGTGGAAGTTATTTTGAACAAAGACACGGACGGTGCTATATGGGAGTTAGAGGAAAAGATCAAGGAATAATATCCGGAGCTTGTTACTGAGCCCTAAGTGTAAGGCCCGAGTTTTTAAGTTTATGCTAAGTGAATAAACTTCTTATTCACGATTAGGGTTGATGTAATGTGAAGGGAAACCTGAACGAAAGTTTATTAAATGAAATATATTTATGAAGGAGAAAGTTCAGGAAAAGTTCAAGGATTTCATTATGATCGATAAAAGTTATAGCACGATCGTTACACGCTTAAACCTAGGTCAGAAACCCTAGTATATAGCTAATTTTCACTTTTAGGCACGATGGCAGTTAATTCCAAAAATCTTCAGAGAAATGTTAGAACTTCTCTTTTTCCATATATCACGATCGTCTCGAGGCGAAACTCTAGGATCTACGAACGTCCGATTCCAATCATCGGAAGTTTGCCGAAACCGAAACCCTGGTATTTCAAAACCCTAGAATCACCCGACTATGGGGACTTTATCTATTCAGAGCTTCAAATGAATATTCTACACGCGTACACCCATTTCTCTTGATGATTTCAATCTTTCTTCCGAAGGAAGTTTTCTATTCCGACATTCGATGCAAAAAGTAACTTATCGGGTAAAATAGTTTTATACCGACTATGCATTAGTTGCCAAAAATACAAGGAGGCCTCTTTATAGTTTTGGAATTCTGTTGCCAAAACATATCTATTAATTCACGGAGAATGACGCCGGAAAAATCAGATTCGCGAAACTTTCTTTTTCCCGCGAATTTCCAACCTTTATATATAGCAAAGAAAGGAAGAAAAACTCAAATTCTCTTCCATTTTCTCTCTTCAAACCCGCGGCCAAGAACAAGGAAGAAGGAAGAAGAGTTTTTGTTCAAACCTTGCTTGATCGTCGATCAATCAGTTGCTGCTTCAAGGCTTCGAGGTATAGTCGCTAATCCTTACCTCTGATCGCTTTTTCCATAGCTTTTCTGTAGAGTTTTCTGAGTGGATAGTTTATGGGTTTTTGCAAAACTATCCTGAATCTTTAATTTCTGATTCTAAACCTCTTCCTTATGCGCCCAAGATCACTTATGCCGGGTTAGATTTTCCGTTATGTCGCCGGAATTCCGCTGGAATCGATTTGAACCTAAAATACCCATTTTTGGAGTTTTTGGTGTAAAGCTTCAACCTTTAGGCTAAAAACTATCGCCTTAGCTTAGTGCTAGTAGGATTAGTTGTCATAAACGTCGTTGGTGACGTCCCTGCAAAATTTTATTTTTGGGATTTCAGTTTTGAAAATCCTAAGTTAAAAATCATGACCAAAATACCCCTGCGACAGTTTTCGATCCGATAATTTTTCCGAGTTCATAATACCCTTAGTTACGGCTTATGAAAGCATAGGAACCAAGTTTGATCGAAGAAAAATCGAGCCCCTTAATTGTGAAAAGTGGCCGAGCCTATTAGAGGGGGAGGAGGAAATTTCCTTTTCCGAAAACTTGTCCTTTCGCGCTAGTTTATCGTACCTTAGGGTATAGATTACTTCGAGTAACCTTAGTAAGTATCGATAGCTTAGTTTTCGATAGATTCTTATAGTATTCTGTGATTTTATTGTAAAGGTGCTTTTGAGGATTTCTCTGAGGAACAACACTTTGAGTGCGAGGAAGCGCTTGACGATCATACTGGAGAACCTTCAGGTGAGGGCTTCTCACTGAATCTCTAGTTAATGCTTAGGGTCGATGTTTCGACATTGTTTACTGTTTATGCACTGGAATTGTGTGTGATTGGAAAATGTTTTCTGAGGCTTCGGCTGACAATGTAGATGATTCATCTACTGAATGTTTTTGAGATTGACTTACATGCTATGTGCTATGTGGGTAATCTAGGATGTGTGGTGCATGCTTTATATGCTAAGTGCTAAGTGTTTATGATGCGATTTATTGATATATGACATGTTGTTGATTGTGATGATTTAAATATGCTCTGTACTGGAATCTGAGATTCTGAATGGTGAGAATAGCGGGCAGGTCATGCCGATTTTATTTTGAGAGTTTTGAGAAAGTTTGATAGGACGAACGAGGTTCGGGCCTTAATTTTGTTTAGTGGATCGAGACCTCCTCTGGAAGCGACTTGGGATTGGGAGATCCTGCAAATGTATAAGACTTGCGATAAGACAAAATGGAATCTATTTTATAAAGAAAATTCATAAGACCTTAAATAACCTCAAAATCTTTAAGTAATGATAACAATCTCGAAGGAAGGCATTGGAAGTCAAATCATAGTTTTGGAAAAACGAGGAGTGTCGTCGGATCCAAGTGTTGAGGAGTTTGGTAAGTTCTGAGTATGTTGGTACTTTTTCGCTCGTTGAGCAATTTGTTAGCCATCCAAGGGATGAGCCGAGAAGCTTCACTGAGGCGTGAGACCTTGTGAATGCGGGATACTCCACTGAGGCGTGAGACCTTGTGGAAAGCATGGAACTCCACTGAGGCGTGAGACCTTGTGAGAGCATGAAACTTCACTGAAGCGTGAGACTTCGTGAGAGTATTGATGACCCGAAGAGTCATCGTGAGTGGTTGCACTCGTTTTATGATTATTGTATTTTGTCGCAGAATCGACTTTACCTTAGGGTAAGCTTTTAGAGACATTAATTTAGTTAGAACACGTGGCGACGTGTCGAGTGAGGTCGGAGACGTTGTTTGGCTAATCACTGCATTGCATGCACTCATTAAGTGGTTTAAACACGGCGAGATACCGGACCACGGCGGATTCCAAAATTGGTTATAAGACCAGGATTTCCGCGTAAGAGCGCTGCTAGGTGACTCTTAGTAGCAGACCGAAATGGCAGGCCTTCGGGTTTTATGCTGATCTGACTACATGATGATGTGGGAGTAAGAGGCATCACGGGCCGAAATGGCACCACCGTGGCTGGTGAAGGGCTGATCCGATGATGTCCATCCGTTCCGGATTGCATATTGGTTGACTGGGTTAACCTGCATTGCATATCATGCAACATACATACTAATTTAGTTGTTGAGTGTGATTGTTATTTGTCAATCCTATTTGGAACATGCTATTTGTTATTGTTGTCATTTACATTCGATATGGAACATGCAACCCTAGGAATGACATCTCTAGTTATAAGCCTAAGTGGCTATTTATTACTTGTACCTATTGGGTTTATTATCTACATAGTTCTTTAGAGTTGACCCTCGCGTCTTCTGTGTGTGTTTTGGCGGACAACGCCTTTTGTCAGATGAATATTGCGGATTGGTTCACCATGGTCCACCCTTCGGGGGGGATTAGGTATGAGATGATCGATCAGGACGACCCCGGGTCGTGGGTGGTTGACCCCGCGAGCCATCGAGCGACGTATTCGGGGCGCATCATGGAGGACCACGTGGACAGTGGAGGACTCTTGAGGTCAGGAGTGTTGAGGCGATGCTCTATCAGCTTCAACTTGCCACCGGGCGTTCACTGCGGACCAGGATTCGGAGGAGCACCGCCGCCACCGTCATCTTCAGAGGAGGAGGATCCCTCAGAGGAGATTCCAGTGGGAGTGCCTTCGGCAGGGTCTAGTGCACCCTCCGTTGCGATCATTGATGATCAGGGTTCGGGCCCTAAGCCCGTGAGTCCAGCATCGGAGCGCACTGCGGTTGCGAGGGGAGGACGGATAGGGTTAGTAGACTTGGTCGTTCTGGATTCTGATTCAAACGACGATCATGCTAGCACATAGTTTGAGTGTTGGTATGAGCTCCTCGAGTTAGGATTAGTGTAGGAGTAGAGTTTTAGCTCTGACAGTCTTGCTTCATTTGTTACTTAGGGGACAGGGTAGATCCGCCTATAGCTTTTTGTGTGGTTTCCTTACGGGAATCACAGAGAGTTGGTTGGACTTAGGAGGTCTTATTTTCAGGCCATTGGGTCAGCTGATTCTCAGTTTTGAGGGATGGTGTTGCGGGCACTTCACCCTTTTCTTTTGGTTTGTATATATTGCCTTCGGGCGTTACACTTTTCCTTCCGTCACTGGAGGTTTACTCGTGACGATGTTACTACTACAGCGGGGGCTGTTTATATATTGTATATTAGTTCTGATTTTTGTTATTGTTGGGTTTTATTTAATTCCGTCTTGTCTTAGTTATTATTATAAAAAAAAAAAAATATTCACGTTTTTCCGCATTAAGTTTATTTTGGTTACTAAAGTGACGCCACCGAAATCGGGGTGTTACATTGTGGTATCAGAGCACGGTCGAGTCTTTCGGGAGTTGTTGGGGAATAGGTCTTCTGTGCTAGGTTGTGTGACTCTGCAAAGAGTGAAAAATTGATTGTCTGCAAGCGATTTTTCGCTTAAAAATTGATTGAAGTTATTGCTTACTCATATTGTATAGTGATGCTAGATGCTATCTTATGATGAGTACTGACTGTTTGCTTCCTTTAACAGAACATGGTGAACACTAATCAATTAGCGGAGATGATGGCCACTATGGCCCAAGCGGTAACAGCGCAGGCCCAAGCGGTAACAGCACAGGCAAATGATAATGCCATGAGGCGTGCTACTGAAGAAGCACGTGAACAGCATCAACGTCAGAGAGAGATAACTCTGGACCAGAACAAAGGCCTCAATGACTTCAGGAGGCAAAACCCACCAAAGTTCTCTGGTGGTACTGACCCAGACGCAGCGGATCTCTGGATCCAGGAAATCGAGAAGATTTTCGGCGTTCTGCAGACTGTAGAGGGTGCCAAGGTGGGCATGGCGACTTATCTTCTGCTGGGAGATGCTGAATACTGGTGGAAGGGCACCAGGGGGATCATGGAAGCTAACCATGAAGAGATCAACTGGAACTCTTTCCGGGACGCATTCTTGGAGAAATACTTTCCAACAAGTGCTCGGGACGAGCGGGAGTCACAGTTTCTGACCCTCCGTCAGGGGGTTATGTCGGTGCCGGAATTTGCTTCGAAGCTGGAATCCTTGGCGAAGCATTTCCAATTCTTTCATGACCACGTGAACGAGCGCTACATGTGCAAGCGTTTCGTTAATGGACTGAGGCCGGATATTGAGGACTCAGTGAGGCCACTGGGAATCATGCGATTCCAATCATTGGTGGAGAAAGCCACTGAAGTGGAGCTGATGAAGAACCGGAGGGTGAACCGGGCTGGAACTGGAGGACCGATGAGGTCGGGCTCCCAGAATAATCAGAACAGGGGAAGGTTTCAGAACAGGAGGCCGTATCAGCGTCCTGCTGGTAGAGGGTTTGCCTCGGGATCTTACAAGCCCATGATGGGTGCTGCTGGTGGTTCTGGAGGTCAGACTCAGAACAGGGAGCTGACTTGCTACAAGTGTGGGAGGCCGGGGCACTATGCTCGCGATTGTCCCGACACGAGACCCCAATGCTTCAATTGTCAAAAACCGGGGCACACTGCTGCACAGTGCAGGCTACCAAAGGCGGAACCAACCGTCAACACTGCTAGAGGAAAGCGTCCTGCTGCGAAGGCGAGAGTCTACACCATGGATGGTGAAGATGCTGAGGGAGTCGATGGACTGATTAGAGGCGACTGCGGGATTGACGGTAATCTTCTATCCGTACTTTTTGATTCCGGTGCAACGCATTCTTTTATCTCTAGAGAGTGTGCGATCAGATTAAGACTTCCTATTACTGCTTTGAGCTTCGATCTGATAGTTGCTACTCCTGCCAAGACTCTACTTGCTAATTCAGCATGCATGTATTGTCCGATAACATACAACAATAGGATCTACCATGCTAACCTAGTATGCCTAACTCTTAAGAACCTAGATGTTATCCTAGGAATGGATTGGTTGTCCCGCTATCATTGTCTTTTGGACTGCAACCGAAAGAGAGTGGTATTCCCTGATTCGGATCTTTCCGAGTATCTATCTGCCAATCACATCAGCGTCGCTTTGAACGAGGGATCTCAGGAGTATTCTGTTTTGCTAAGCTTGGAGAGCAAAGGGAACCCAGAAGTTGGCAGTATTCCAGTGGTGAAAGAATTCACGGATGTTTTTCCTGGCGATGTACCTGGATTGCCGCCTGTGCGCGACATTGAGTTTGCTATAGACATCGTACCGGGAACAGGGCCGATTTCGATTGCACCATATCGTATGGCACCTGCGGAGCTAGTGGAATTGAAGTCCCAACTCGAAGATCTTCTGTCGAAGGGATTCATACGACCAAGCGTTTCACCTTGGGGAGCGCCAGTCTTATTGGTGAAGAAGAAGGACGGGAAGTCGAGATTATGTGTCGACTACCGACAATTGAACAAGGTAACCGTCACGAATAGGTATCCGTTACCTAGGATTGATGATTTGATGGATCAACTACGAGGAGCTACAATATTCTCGAAGATCGACCTGAAGTCGGGTTATCATCAAATCAGGGTCAAGACCGAGGATATCCAGAAGACGGCATTCAGAACCCGTTATGGACACTATGAGTACTTAGTGATGCCATTTGGGGTGACAAATGCGCCGGCAATATTCATGGCTTACATGAATATGACTTTCCATACATTCCTGGATCGATTCGTCGTGGTGTTTATCGACGACATTCTGATCTATTCAAAGAATGCTGAAGACCATGAGGAGCACTTGCGACAAGTTTTACAAGTGCTAAGGGAGAAGGAGTTGTATGCCAATCCTTCTAAGTGCGAATTTTGGCTCAAAGAGGTAAAATTCTTAGGCCATGTGATCTCTAAGGAGGGGATAGCTGTGGATCCAGCAATGGTAGAGACCGTATTGTCATGGGAACGACCAAAGACAGTGACTGAGATCAGAAGTTTTGTCGGTTTAGCGGGATACTATCGTCGCTTTATCGACAATTTCGCAAAGATTGTTGGACCGTTGACTCAACTGACGAGGAAGGACCAACCTTTTGCATGGACTGAAGCGTGCGAGACTAGCTTTCAGACGATGAAGGAACGGTTGACGACGTCACCTGTACTCGTCTTACCGCAACCAGAGGAACCTTATGAGGTATACTGTGATGCTTCGCATCAAGGTTTGGGATGTGTGCTGATGTAACATCGGAAGGTGGTTGCTTATGCTTCAAGACAACTGAAGGTGCATGAGAAGAATTATCCGACTCATGACTTGGAACTAGCTGCAATCGTATTTGCGCTGAAGATTTGGAGACATCACTTATATGGATGCAATTTCACCATATTCAGTGATCATAAGAGCTTGAAGTACTTGTTTGAGCAGAAGGAGCTGAACATGAGGCAGCGCCGGTGGATGGAATTTCTCAAAGATTACGAGTTCACTCTGCAATATCATCCTGGAAAGGCGAATGTTGTTGCTGATGCCTTGAGCAGGAAGATGCACATCTCGTCGATGATGGTGAAGGAGTGTAACACCCCGATTTCGGTGGCGTCACTTTAGTAACCAAAAGTAAACTTAATGCGGAAAAACGTGAAATTTTTTTTTTTCGATAATAACTAAGACAAGACTGAATTAAATAAAACCCAAAAGCGAAAAGTAATAGAGCTAATATACAAAATATAAACAGCCCCCGCTGTAAGTAACAACCTCGTCACGAGTAACCTCCAGTGACGGAAAGATAAGTGTAGCGCCCGAAGGCAAAGTGTACAAACCAAATCTAAAGGTAAGTGTCCGCAACACTATCCCTCAAAACTGAGAATAAGCTGGCCCATCGGCCTGAAACAAGACCTCCTAAGTCCAACCAACTCTCTGTGATTCCCGTAAAGAAACCACACAAAAAGCTATAGGTGGGAAACTACCCTGTCCCGAATGAAACAAATAATGTTCAGAGCTAAGACTCTACTCCTACACTAATCCCATCTCGAGGAGCTCACACTAACACTCAATCCTACATGCTGGCATGATCGTCGTCCGAATTCGAAATCCAGAACGACCTAGTCTATGTACACCATCCGTCCTCCGCTCGCTATCGCGATGCGCTCCTGTTCCAGCATCCCAACTCTAGTTTCCCCCGAAGGGTGAACCGTCGTGAACCAGTCCGCCAAAGACATCTGACAAAGGGCGTTTGTCCACCAAAGCACACACAGAAGACGCGAGGGTCAACTCCAAAGAATTACATAAATAATAGCACCAATAGATATAGATAAGAGAATAGCCACTTAGGCTTATAGCTAGGGATAACATCCTAGGGTTGCATATTTCCACAAAGAATATAACGACTGTAAATCACAGTTAACATGCATCAAGTAGAACTAACAAGTATCAAAAACACTCATCATGTAGTCAGATCAGCATAAAACCCGAATATCGTCACTCTGCTTGGCGACGGAACAAAACAACAACGTCACTCTGCTTGGCGACGGAACAAAACAACAACGTCACTCTGCTTGGCGACGGAACAAAACAACAACGTCACTCTGCTTGGCGACGGGACAAACCAAAGGTATTGCCACTTATAGGCTGGGCACCTCGAGACGGTCGTAACACTAGCCTCGTGTTTAACCATTTCTGCTCGGGCGTCGCTTATCACCTTTGGCTATAGTCAAGACGGTACAAACTCTACATGGTTTGACCATTTCTGCTTGCTATGCCGAACATCAACAGGCACGATACAACTCTACATGGATGACCGTTACCTCCTGTTGTGCCAGGTATAGTCAGGACCGATCCAACTCTGCATGGCTGATCGTTACTTCCTGCTTTACCGAAGTACTCTGCTTGGCACTTCATCACGCATATGCACGGGTGCAACCACTCACGATGACTCTTCGGGTCACCAATGCTCTCACGAAGTCTCACGCTTCAGTGAAGTTTCATGCTCTCACAAGGTCTCACGCCTCAGTGAAGCTTCTCGGCTCATCCCTTGGATGGCTATCAAACTGCTCAACGAGCGAAGGAGTACCAACATACTCAGAACTTACCAAACTCCTCAACACTTGGATCCGACGACACTCCTCGCTTTTCCAAAACTATGATTTGACTTCCAATGCCTTCCTTCGAGGTTGTTATCATTACTTAAAGATTTTGAGGTTATTTAAGGTCTTATGAATTTTCTTTATAAAATAGATTCCCTTTTGTCTTATCGCAAGTCTTATACATTTGCAGGATCTCCAATCCCAAGTCGCTTCCAGAGGAGGTCTCGATCCACTAAACAAAATTAAGGCCCGAACCTCGTTCGTCCTATCAAACTTTCTCAAAACTCTCAACATAAAATCGGCATGACCTGCCCGCTTTTCTCACCGTTCAGAAACTCAGATTCCAATACAGAGCATATTTAAATCATCACAATCAACAACATGTCATATCTCAATAAATCGCAATATTAACACTTAGCACTTAGCATATAAAGCATGCACCACATATCCTAGATTACCCACATAGCACATAGCATGTAAGTCAATCTTCAAAAACATTCAGTAGATGAATCATCTACATTGTCAGCCGAAGCCTCAGAAAACATTTTCAATCACACACAATCTCAGTGCATAAACAGTAAACAATGTCGAAACATCGACCCTAAGCATTAACTAGAGATTCAGTGAGAAGCCCTCACCTGAAAGTTCTCCCGAGTTATCTCCTAAAGCTCCTTCACAATCAAAGCCTTGCTCCGCTGGAAATTCCTCAAAATCACCTTTAGAGCAAAACCACAGAAATACTATCAGAATCTATCGAAAACTAAGCTATCGATACTTACTAAGGTTACTCGAAGTAATCTATACTCTAAGGTACGATAATCTAGCGCGAAAGACAAGTTTTCGGAAAAGGAAATTTTCCTCCTCCCCCTCTAATAGGCTCGGCCACTTTTCACAATTAAGGGGCTCGATTTTTCTTCGATCAAACTTGGTTCCTATGCTTTCATAAGCCGTAACTAAGGGTATTCTGAACTCGGAAAAATTATCGGATCAAAAAATGTCGCAGGGGTATTTTGGTCATGATTTTTTCTTAGGATTTTCAAAACTGAAATCCCAAAAATAAAATTTTGCAGGGACGTCACCAACGACGTTTATGACAACTAATCCTACTAGCACTAAGCTAAGGCGATAGTTTTCAGCCTAAAGGTTGAAGCTTTACTCCAAAAACTCCAAAATGGGTATTTTAGGTTAAAATTGATTCCGGCGGAATTCCGGCGACATAACGGAAAATCTAATCCGGCAGAAGTGATCTTGGGCACATATAGAAGAGGTTTAGAATCAGAAATGAAAGATTCAGGATAGTTTTGCAAAAACCCATAAACTATCCACTCAGAAAACTCTACAGAAAAGCTATGGAAAAAGCGATCAGAGGTAAGGATTAGCGACTATACCTCGAAACCTTGAAGCAGCAACTGATTAATCAACGATCAAGCAAGGTTTGAACAAAAACTCTTCTTCCTTCTTCCTTGGATGAGCTCGCGGATTTGAGGAGAGAAAATGGAGGAAAATTTGAGTTTTTCTTCCTTTCTTTGCTATATATAGAAGGTGGAAATTCGCGGGAAAATGAAAGTTTCGCGAATCTGATTTTTCCGGCGTCATTCTCCGTGAATTAATAGATATGTTTTGGCAACAGAATTCCAAAACTATAAAGAGGCCTCCTTGTATTTTTGGCAACTAATGCATAGTCGGTATAAAACTATTTTACCCGATAAGTTGCTTTTTGCATCGAATGTCGGAATAGAAAACTTCCTTCGGAAGAAAGATTGAAATCATCAAGAGAAATGGGTGTACGCGTGTAGAATATTCATTTGAAGCTCTGAATAGATAAAGTCTTCATTGTCGAGAAATTCTAGGGTTTTGAAATACCAGGGATTCGGTTTCGGCAAACTTCCGATGATTGGAATCGGACGTTCGTAGATCCTAGAGTTTCGCCTCGAAACGATTGTGATATATGGAAGAAGAGAAATTCTAACATTTCTCTGAAGATTTTTGGAATTAACTGCCATCGTGCCTAAAAGTGAAAATTAGCTATATACTAGGGTTTCTGACCTAGGTTTAAGCGTGTAACGATCGTGCTATAACTTTTATCGATCATAATGCAATCCTTGAACTTTTCCTGAACTTTCTCCTTCATAAATATATTTCATTTAATAAACTTTCGTTCAGGTTTCCCTTCACATTACATCAACCCTAATCTTGAATAAGAAGTTTATTCACTTAGCATAAACTTAAAAACTCGGGCCTTACAAGGAGCTGCAGCTGTTAGAGCAATTTCGAGATTTGAGCTTGGATGTGAAATTATCCGAGGGAGAACTGAAGTTCGGGATGATCAGAATTACCAATGGGTTGATGGAGGAAATCCGAGACCAACAGTTACAAGATGAGTTTCTGCTCGGGAAAAGAAATTTGGTAAGTCAAGGTAAGGACCCAGAATTCAAGGTAGGAAGTGACAATATCCTACGGTGCAAGGATAGGGTTTGTGTGCCTAACAACCCTGACTTGAGAAGATTGATTATGGATGAAGGTCACAAGAGCAAGTTAAGTATCCACCCTGGAATGAAGAAGATGTATCAGGACTTGAAGGTGAATTTTTGGTGGCCAGGAATGAAAAGACAAGTGGCTGAGTATGTAGCTGCATGTCTGACATGTCAGAAGGCGAAGGTGGAGCATCAGAAGTCTTCAGGTATGCTACAAAGCTTGGATGTGCCAGAATGGAAATGGGATAGCATATCGATGGATTTCGTGGTAGCTTTGCCAAGAACTCAGAAGGGATACGATTCTATTTGGGTAATCGTGGATCGACTGACTAAGTCGGCTCATTTCGTACCGGTGAGGACTACATACAACGTGGAGAAACTATCAGAGTTATATATAGCGGAGATTGTACGACTTCACGGAGTACCGACAAGTATTGTATCCGATCGAGACCCGAAGTTTACATCACATTTTTGGGGAGCTCTTCAAGAAGCTTTGGGAACAAGGCTGAGACTAAGTTCTGCTTATCATCCGCAGACTGATGGACAGACTGAGAGGACAATCCAGTCGTTGGAGGATTTGCTACGCGCTTGCGTTCTGGACAACAAGGGCAGTTGGGATACCTTATTGCCATTGATTGAGTTTTCATACAACAACATTTTTCATACGAGCATTGGTATGGCACCGTATGAGGCTTTGTATGGCCGCAAGTGTAGAACACCTTTGTGTTGGTACCAAAACGGAGAAAATCTGTTGGTAGGACCGGAACTTCTGCAACAGACCACTGATAAGATCAAGCAGATCAGAGAGAAGATGAGGACTTCTCAGAGTAGACAGAAGAGTTATGCAGATCAGAGGCGCAGAACTCTGGAGTTCGAAGAAGGAGATCATGTATTTCTGAGAGTTACTCAGACGACGGGTGTTGGTCGAGCAATCAAGTCAAAGAAGCTTACGCCCAAGTTCATTGGACCGTATCAGATCACTCGTCGAATTGGACCAGTCGCATATCAGATTGCACTACCTCCATTTCTATCAAATATTCATGATGTATTCCACGTGTCACAACTGAGGAAATATATTGCGGATCCGACACATGTTATCGAGCTGGATGATATTGAGCTGAAGGATGATCTGTCTTTCGAGACACCGCCAATTAGCATTGGTGACACCAGGATAAAACAGTTGAGAGGGAAAGAGATCGAGTTAGTGAAGGTTATTTGGAATAAAGACACTGGTGATGCGACATGGGAGCTGAAGGAGAAGATTCAAGAACAGTATCCAGAACTTTTTACTAACCCTTAAGTTTCGAGGTCGAAACTTTCTTTTTGGAGGGTAGTAATGTAAGGCCCGAGTTTTTAAGTTTATGCTAAGTGAATAAACTTCTTATTCACGATTAGGGTTGATGTAATGTGAAGGGAAACCTGAACGAAAGTTTATTAAATGAAATATATTTATGAAGGAGAAAGTTCAGGAAAAGTTCAAGGATTTCATTATGATCGATAAAAGTTATAGCACGATCGTTACACGCTTAAACCTAGGTCAGAAACCCTAGTATATAGCTAATTTTCACTTTTAGGCACGATGGCAGTTAATTCCAAAAATCTTCAGAGAAATGTTAGAACTTCTCCTTTTCCATATATCACGATCGTCTCGAGGCGAAACTCTAGGATCTACGAACGTCCGATTCCAATCATCGGAAGTTTGCCGAAACCGAAACCCTGGTATTTCAAAACCCTAGAATCACCCGACTATGGGGACTTTATCTATTCAGAGCTTCAAATGAATATTCTACACGCGTACACCCATTTCTCTTGATGATTTCAATCTTTCTTCCGAAGGAAGTTTTCTATTCCGACATTCGATGCAAAAAGCAACTTATCGGGTAAAATAGTTTTATACCGACTATGCATTAGTTGCCAAAAATACAAGGAGGCCTCTTTATAGTTTTGGAATTCTGTTGCCAAAACATATCTATTAATTCACGGAGAATGACGCCGGAAAAATCAGATTCGCGAAACTTTCTTTTTCCCGCGAATTTCCAACCTTTATATATAGCAAAGAAAGGAAGAAAAACTCAAATTCTCTTCCATTTTCTCTCTTCAAACCCGCGGCCAAGAACAAGGAAGAAGGAAGAAGAGTTTTTGTTCAAACCTTGCTTGATCGTCGATCAATCAGTTGCTGCTTCAAGGCTTCGAGGTATAGTCGCTAATCCTTACCTCTGATCGCTTTTTCCATAGCTTTTCTGTAGAGTTTTCTGAGTGGATAGTTTATGGGTTTTTGCAAAACTATCCTGAATCTTTCATTTCTGATTCTAAACCTCTTCCTTATGCGCCCAAGATCACTTCTGCCGGGTTAGATTTTCCGTTATGTCGCCGGAATTCCGCCGGAATCGATTTGAACCTAAAATACCCATTTTTGGAGTTTTTGGTGTAAAGCTTCAACCTTTAGGCTGAAAACTATCGCCTTAGCTTAGTGCTAGTAGGATTAGTTGTCATAAACGTCGTTGGTGACGTCCCTGCAAAATTTTATTTTTGGGATTTCAGTTTTGAAAATCCTAAGTTAAAAATCATGACCAAAATACCCCTGCGACAGTTTTCGATCCGATAATTTTTCCGAGTTCAGAATACCCTTAGTTACGGCTTATGAAAGCATAGGAACCAAGTTTGATCGAAGAAAAATCGAGCCCCTTAATTGTGAAAAGTGGCCGAGCCTATTAGAGGGGGAGGAGGAAATTTCCTTTTCCGAAAACTTGTCCTTTCGCGCTAGTTTATCGTACCTTAGGGTATAGATTACTTCGAGTAACCTTAGTAAGTATCGATAGCTTAGTTTTCGATAGATTCTTATAGTATTCTGTGATTTTATTGTAAAGGTGCTTTTGAGGATTTCTCTGAGGAACAACACTTTGAGTGCGAGGAAGCGCTTGACGATCATACTGGAGAACCTTCAGGTGAGGGCTTCTCACTGAATCTCTAGTTAATGCTTAGGGTCGATGTTTCGACATTGTTTACTGTTTATGCACTGGAATTGTGTGTGATTGGAAAATGTTTTCTGAGGCTTCGGCTGACAATGTAGATGATTCATCTACTGAATGTTTTTGAGATTGACTTACATGCTATGTGCTATGTGGGTAATCTAGGATGTGTGGTGCATGCTTTATATGCTAAGTGCTAAGTGTTTATGATGCGATTTATTGATATATGACATGTTGTTGATTGTGATGATTTAAATATGCTCTGTACTGGAATCTGAGATTCTGAATGGTGAGAATAGCGGGCAGGTCATGCCGATTTTATTTTGAGAGTTTTGAGAAAGTTTGATAGGACGAACGAGGTTCGGGCCTTAATTTTGTTTAGTGGATCGAGACCTCCTCTGGAAGCGACTTGGGATTGGGAGATCCTGCAAATGTATAAGACTTGCGATAAGACAAAATGGAATCTATTTTATAAAGAAAATTCATAAGACCTTAAATAACCTCAAAATCTTTAAGTAATGATAACAATCTCGAAGGAAGGCATTGGAAGTCAAATCATAGTTTTGGAAAAACGAGGAGTGTCGTCGGATCCAAGTGTTGAGGAGTTTGGTAAGTTCTGAGTATGTTGGTACTTTTTCGCTCGTTGAGCAATTTGTTAGCCATCCAAGGGATGAGCCGAGAAGCTTCACTGAGGCGTGAGACCTTGTGAATGCGGGATACTCCACTGAGGCGTGAGACCTTGTGGAAAGCATGGAACTCCACTGAGGCGTGAGACCTTGTGAGAGCATGAAACTTCACTGAAGCGTGAGACTTCGTGAGAGTATTGATGACCCGAAGAGTCATCGTGAGTGGTTGCACTCGTTTTATGATTATTGTATTTTGTCGCAGAATCGACTTTACCTTAGGGTAAGCTTTTAGAGACATTAATTTAGTTAGAACACGTGGCGACGTGTCGAGTGAGGTCGGAGGCGTTGTTTGGCTAATCACTGCATTGCATGCACTCATTAAGTGGTTTAAACACGGCGAGATACCGGACCACGGCGGATTCCAAAATTGGTTATAAGACCAGGATTTCCGCGTAAGAGCGCTGCTAGGTGACTCTTAGTAGCAGACCGAAATGGCAGGCCTTCGGGTTTTATGCTGATCTGACTACATGATGATGTGGGAGTAAGAGGCATCACGGGCCGAAATGGCACCACCGTGGCTGGTGAAGGGCTGATCCGATGATGTCCATCCGTTCCGGATTGCATATTGGTTGACTGGGTTAACCTGCATTGCATATCATGCAACATACATACTAATTTAGTTGTTGAGTGTGATTGCTATATGTCAATCCTATTTGGAACATGCTATTTGTTATTGTTGTCATTTACATTCGATATGGAACATGCAACCCTAGGAATGACATCTCTAGTTATAAGCCTAAGTGGCTATTTATTACTTGTACCTATTGGGTTTATTATCTACATAGTTCTTTAGAGTTGACCCTCGCGTCTTCTGTGTGTGTTTTGGCGGACAACGCCTTTTGTCAGATGAATATTGCGGATTGGTTCACCATGGTCCACCCTTCGGGGGGGATTAGGTATGAGATGATCGATCAGGACGACCCCGGGTCGTTGGTGGTTGACCCCGCGAGCCATCGAGCGACGTATTCGGGGCGCATCATGGAGGACCACGTGGACAGTGGAGGACTCTTGAGGTCAGGAGTGTTGAGGCGATGCTCTATCAGCTTCAACTTGCCACCGGGCGTTCACTGCGGACCAGGATTCGGAGGAGCACCGCCGCCACCGTCATCTTCAGAGGAGGAGGATCCCTCAGAGGAGATTCCAGTGGGAGTGCCTTCGGCAGGGTCTAGTGCACCCTCCGTTGCGATCATTGATGATCAGGGTTCGGGCCCTAAGCCCGTGAGTCCAGCATCGGAGCGCACTGCGGTTGCGAGGGGAGGACGGATAGGGTTAGTAGACTTGGTCGTTCTGGATTCTGATTCAGACGACGATCATGCTAGCACATAGTTTGAGTGTTGGTATGAGCTCCTCGAGTTAGGATTAGTGTAGGAGTAGAGTTTTAGCTCTGACAGTCTTGCTTCATTTGTTACTTAGGGGACAGGGTAGATCCGCCTATAGCTTTTTGTGTGGTTTCCTTACGGGAATCACAGAGAGTTGGTTGGACTTAGGAGGTCTTATTTTCAGGCCATTGGGTCAGCTAATTCTCAGTTTTGAGGGATGGTGTTGCGGGCACTTCACCCTTTTCTTTTGGTTTGTATATATTGCCTTCGGGCGTTACACTTTTCCTTCCGTCACTGGAGGTTTACTCGTGACGAGGTTACTACTACAGCGGGGGCTGTTTATATATTGTATATTAGTTCTGATTTTTGTTATTGTTGGGTTTTATTTAATTCCGTCTTGTCTTAGTTATTATTATAAAAAAAAAAAATATTCACGTTTTTCCGCATTAAGTTTATTTTGGTTACTAAAGTGACGCCACCGAAATCGGGGTGTTACACTAAGTTTCGAGGACGAAACTTACTTTTTGAAGGGTAGTAATGTGAGACCCAAGTTTTTAAGCTTAGAATAAATTAATTAAATTCATATTCACGATTAGGTTTCGATGTATCGTGACGGAAACCTGAACATGTGTTTACCAAATGGACTAAATTTATGAAGGAGAAAGTTCAGGAAAAGACTAAGAATAGTATTAAAGTCGATATAAGTTATAGCGCGAGTCTTATTCGCTTACGCCTAGGGCAAGAGCGTTAGTAAACGATTAATTTACTCTTAAAGCACTATAGGAGCTACTTCCAAAAATCTTCAGAGAAATATAAGAATTCCTCTTAATCCTTTCCATTGAAGGTATGAAAAACGGTAGAAAGGGGGGGTTTGAATAACGTTTTCAAGTAAAAACTTCCACCTTAAAGATTCTAGCAAATCTTTCGAGAACTTAAGTGCTAAAGATAAGAGAAGAAAAGCACACAAGGATTTTTATCCTGGTTCACTTGATAAATCCCTCAAGCTAATCCAGTCCACCCGTCAAGGTAATTTCTTCCTTCTTAGAATGAAGGCAATCCACTAATCAGGTAAAGTGTTACAACTGCACTTGAAACCTACAAGTGACTAACAATTACACTGACTTAGCTCACACTAAGATTCACTCTCTTAGTCTTCTCTAGGATCCGATCAACCTTGATCTCCTAAAGGTAACTTAAACAAACTGTTTAACAAAGAAAGTTTACAAGAGATTTGCTTCTAAAAAGCTAATAGTAAACACAATGATTTCAGATGAAAGAATGCTTGAAGGTTTTTGAATATAGCTTGTGCTTGTGTAAATTCTTCCAACCGCATCTTTCAAACTTCAGCCTCTATTTATACTCCAAGGATTAGGGTTTGAACGCTGCACGGAAATGCTACCGTTGGAGGGCAGTTCTGGAAATTCCAACTTCTGCTGTGGCTGAGAACGTTAGGTAGGTCGTCAGGATGGTACAGTTACTTTTGTACTTGGATAGTGACTTGACCTTTAAACCTAGGAGACTTCTGATCAGGGGAATGCTTCATGTTGGAACTTGTGAAGCCGGTTGATCAGAGTCAGAGGGAAAGCACAGATCCTTTGACCGTTGTATCTTCTGATTCTGAACTCAGAGGGAAGTACATGGTCTTCAGAGTTTCTTGCTTCTGAACATCAAAGTTTCCACTATTCAGCTTCTGGATCTTCAGAGTCTTCTACACCATCAGAACATCTGAACCTTCAGTGTTTCTTGGTTATCAGAACTTCTGGATCTTCAGAACTTCTAGTGACTGAGTCCACATCAGAGCTTGTATAACTTCAGATCTTCTGAAGCTTTTCTACTGTTCATAGTGAACATAGATGTTGCGAAAGCGTTGCTTGGGTCACTCTTTATGCACAGTGCTTCTGATTTGTGTGACATTGAATTGAGGTCAGAGCCTGTAAATAGCACACTCAGAAAAACACGTTAGAGTACCATTATTGTTCATACTCAAATGTTAACTTGTAATCATCAAAACATAAGAGTTGTACTACACGATCAAAACTTGATCTTACAATCTCCCCCTTTTTGATGATGACAAAACTAAGTATTTTGATGAACAATTCTTAAACAATAAACTGAATTCACTCAAAGTTTAGAGATATAGAATCAGACTTATCCTGATGTGAATAGTTTATCTTGCTCATTCTGAATCCAAGTCACAGCTTGATTCTGAGCATAGCTCCCCCTGAATCTAAGACTTAATGAAAACGTTAGAAGAGTCTAGATTCTGAGCTAAATAATGTAAGAGTTCAGAGTGAAGGCGCATGACATAGATGAAATAGAATAATCAGAGCGCAAAAGTATTCAGAGTCAACGTTAAGTGGTATCAGAGTCAACTATATATCAGAGTCAAAGTCAAATACAATCAGAGTCAAATATAATCACTTCAGAGGAAGTGAAATGTATTCCTTGTATTTGCCCAGTGACACATCTATGGTCATAACGGTGGAACTCTTAAATTCTCCAAAATAAAAATAAATCACACTAACACAGCTTACACATCAAAAACTGGGTGTACTCCCCCTTTTTGTCATAAGCAAAAAGTATGGGGTGTGAAAAACTCAGCTTGAAGTACAAGGTACTCCCCCTTAGAGAAGGTCTGAGTTAAAAGATGGAGAAGTAAACGCGGTAAGAATGAGAGTTACGCGAAGTAAAGAAGGGAGTTAATGCAGGAGAAGAACGTTTACCACCGGCCACAGAAGTAAAGAGAACTTCAGTTACCAAGGACTTATCCTCGAGAAACTGCAGTAGCAATAACTTCCAAGAAGCGAATGAAGCTTATATAAAGCGGGTTAGAGGAGGGTAAGCTTCACAACTCGATCAATACCATCAAAAGAAAAATGGCATCATACATGGTAGCACTAGAAGAGCTCAGAAGGAAGGCCTTTGAGGAGGACTTGTTTCTTAATATAAGGCATCCAGAGGGTGCAAAAACCATTTCAGAGCTAACAAGGACATTGCTTGAGGAGGACCTGCGTCCAGAGTTAAAGAATGACTTAAGGGAATTCCTTGCCTTCGTGGAGGAAGTGCAAGAACTCAGCCAACTTGAACTGAAGCTGCTGGAAGAAAGGGAAATCATGGAGAAGAAGCTCAAGACAACAGAAGAAATTCTGGAGAGGGATGAGCTAAAAGTCAGTCTCAACAACATCCAGTATGCACTGGATCGTCTGGAGAAGGAAAGGTCAGAGCAACGCCAAGAGTGCAGAAGAATGAGGAGGGATCCTCCATTCTAGAAGTTAGGAAAAAGAAGAGAGATATGTATGATGTAAACACATGTTGATTTTGAATAAAGAGAATATTTTGCAAACACAGAATGACAATTATATATATATATATGCATAAATAAACACAAACGAACAAAACAGAAAAAATAAAGTAACTTAAAGAAAATAAACAGAAGTTAACAAAAATAGAAGTTAAGAGAGAAAGACGAAGAGATCCTAAGACTAGGGTTTATCAGATCGACGCAGAAGTTCCATCATCATTTTCTTCATGTCCATTAGCATAGACTCATGAGTGTCAAGACGTTGTTCCATGATGTCGAGTCTGGACGAGCTTGACTGTGTAGAGCTTGAAGGAACAAACTGAGCAGCTTGAGGAGCTGGAATGGAAGCAGAAGCAGCAGGAGTAAACACTACTGGTGCAAGTGCTTGGCATCTAAGGGCTTCAGCCTTAGCTTCACGTCGTTCTGCCTCTAATCTTGTTTGTTCAGCTTCAGCTGCTGCTTGACGTGCAGCTTCTTCTGCTTGCTCTTGCTTTCTTCTGGCCTCTTCAACAGCTTCAAGAAGCTTATGTCTCTGTTGTTGTTCATGAAGAGCCACCCTTCTTGCAAACCTCTGCTTTGTAGCCTCGATCCTCTGATCCCTTTCTGCAGTCAGATGCTGCATCATAACTGGAACCTGAGCAACTAGCCAAGTGCTCAGACTATTCCACTCTTCAGCCACAGAATCAGCATTCTCACTCAGGTCAGTGTGACCTTTCACGTTGCGGAGCATCAAAGAAGCTTCATGATTGAAAACATTGATGCACTCAGAGAGAGAGGTGGGTCTGAGGTGAGTGTAGGGAACTATAGAGAGGTTGGTTTCTGGAGAGGCTGGGTGATTGCTACTGTGAGCTTCAGAGGCACCTTGGGGAGAGCCAATGTCAAAGGTTTGGACATGAGGTTCAGAGGCTCCAAGGTGTGGTTCAGAGGTGTCAACCAGAGGATTGGGTGATCTAACCGAAGAGTGGTTAGACACAGATTGTTCTGGGTCTGGTTGAACTGGCTCTTGTTGGACAGGGTCAGGTTGAGCCTGTTGAGCCAAAGGGTCTGCCTCATGTAAGGGATTGGCCTAGATAGGTTCATCTGGGTCAACTAGACGTTCAGGTCTAGGATATCTCCTAGGGCTTGGACAGGTGAGGTAATACTCTTCGAGGGTAGACACCTTTTCTTTTCTGACCTCCATGAATTTTCGAATGGATTCAGAGTTATTGGAAGGGGAGGAGTCAGCAACATTGGTTGGGAATGATACAGGTGTATAGGCAGTGGAGGAGTCTGTATCAGTGGTTCTGGCAGCAGGACGATCTGATGCTCTGGGGACAGAGTGATCAGACGTTCTGGGTTCAGGTTCTGTTTGGTTAAGCTCTTGTTGTTCAGGAATGACGGGTTCAGAAGTTAATGGGTTGTATTGGATGGTAATGGGAGAGGTTGGTTCATCCTGTCTAGAGGGTTGGTTCTGAAGCATGTTCCAGAGAGGTGCTTCATTGGGTGATGGTTGGAAAAATGAAGACCTTGGTGAATGGGGTGGAGAAGTGGTTTGTGCAGCTGGTTGGGATTCAGGAATAGGAGTGAGTGGGTTTGAAGATCATTTGAGCATAGCAGAGATGGGGAGTGCATCAAATGTATTCAAATCATCATCAGAATCAACAACAGACTTACTTGAAGATTGCGCTGATGACCTAGTCACTCTGGAATGAGTTTCAATCCTTCTGATCACTTGAGCAGCTGGTTCCACCCGTGTAGGCTTCACCACAATTCTGACCTGCTTCTTCTTCTTCTTGGGAGGAGAAGGACCATCCTCATTATCACCATCATCACCATCATCTGGCTTGCTGGTTTCATCATGTTTCCTCTTTGGCTGGTCAGCCTTCTTCTTCTTTTTCAGAGGGACATCAGATTCCTCAGAGGATTCTTCTAAGATCATCTTCCTCTGAACTTTCCTCTTGGGAGGAGAGTCAAACTCGGGAGCTGGGGGCAATCTTCTGAAGAATTCATCGACATCAATCTCAAAGCCTTGTGCCCTTAAGTCTTGTACATAGCACCTGATAGCTTCTGGATTGTCTGCCTGGGTCCACAAAGGGTAGTCGTTCAGAGGCACCCTTCTCTGTCTGATTTCAGAAGATGTATCTTCATGAGCTGGGGCAATCTTCTTCTGGACCAGACCTATCTTCTTCAAAGAATTAGCAGTGAAGACATCACTGACGATGGTGGTCAGATCCTCTGTGCATCCAGCATTGACCAGATCTTGCACAAGGTTGCTTTCAATGAAGAGATCTGATAGCAATCTCCCAAAGGGGATATACTTGATGGCGGACTTGATGGAGGCAGTAGTTCTGGACTTCTTGATACACTCCTTCAAGTAAGAGAACAGGAAGATGGGGAGGCAAATCTTCTTCTTGTCTTGGATGAAGAATAACATCGCCTTCTGGCAGAAGTTGATGTAATCTGGGGAACTGCCCTTTGGCCTCTGGTTGATACAGTGCAGCAGAATCTTGTGCCAGATTCTGAGCTTGGGATGAAGATCCACCACCTTGTAATCAGTCTTGCCCGGTTTGTATGTGGTGTACAGGGCCTTGTTGGTTGTATCCTTGATCTTGGGTTTCAGCTTCGATTCGGTCAGTTGAAATCGATACCCATGTGCAGTGTCTGCACCCAGCAGATTCACGAATGACTTCTCAGTAATTATGATTCTCCTTCCAGCAATGTGGGAGACCACCTGAGTGTCATCGCAGTCAGCGTGCTTCCAGAATTCCTTGACCAATTTGTCATACACCGGTCCTCGAAGCCTGTTGAAGTAATTTTCCCAGCCTTGAACACGGACTTCAGGACGAAGATCATACCCATTTGCAGCAAGATTGTCGAGGTCGAATCTCCATTCTGCCAGTACTTGAAGTTCTTCAGGAGCGTACACGCAGTGAGCGGCACAGCCCCGTTCTGCAATCGGAATTATTTGCCCTTGAACTTGACCTTGATCAGGAGCTTCAGGACCCAATTGGACTGTAGCTTGACCTACTACCATGTGAGGGAAACTGGTCGCTTCAGCGGCTTCAGTTCTGGTTTGTCTCACCATTGTTGGAGCGGTTGAAGGTTTTGGGGTTGAAGATGAAGTTGAAAGATGAATAGAGAGCGAGAGAGAAATCGTGGGTAAGAGGTTTTGGAAAACTGAAGAGAGAGAGTGTAAAACCGTAAGTGTAGGAGAACGTGTGTGTATAGTGGGTTTTGACAAATAACCGTTGTTGATTCAAAAAGCAATTTAAAATCAACGGTTAAAAATTAAAGATAGATATTAACAGGAAATACACATATCACACGCAGGAGAGAAGCACATCAACACTCATTATGACAGACTGTCACACGGGCACAAGGAACTATGCATCAGCGATACTGACACACGTTTACTGTCTCAGCTTCAGAGTCAGCACCAGTGGGTACATAAACTCTGATAGAGTTACCTTCTGGACTAGACAACTTCTGATGAAGAAGTATCATAGTCAGAGGTTCTGATTCATCTTCATACTGGACAAAAGTCCATATTCAGATTTTTCAGAATGAAATTAAATCTATCCTCTGCTAAGGGCTTTGTAAAGATATCTGCCCATTGATGGTCAGTATCAACAAACTTCAGAAGAAGTACGCCCTTCTGTACATAATCTCTAATAAAGTGATACTTTACCTCAATGTGCTTTGCCCTTGAATGTAAGATAGGATTCTTACTCAATGAAATGACAGCAGTGTTATCACAATAGATTGGGATATTGCTCTCTAGGATTTGATAATCCTCCAATTGATGTTTCATCCAGAGCATCTGAGTGCTGCATATTGCTGCTGAGATGTATTCTGCCTCTGTAGTTGATAGTGCAATGGTTGATTGCCTCTTGCTTGCCCATGAGACTAAGTTGCTTCCCAGAAATTGACAATTTCCAGAAGTGCTTTTTCTCTCTGTTCTATCTCCAGCATAATCAGCATCACAATAACCTGAAAGCTTATACTCTGATGTTTTCTTATACATCAAGCCAAGGTTAGTGGTGCCTTTCAGATACCTTAGAATCCTCTTAACAGCAGTTAAGTGGGTTTCCCTTGGATCTGATTGGAAACGAGCACATAAATGAACACTAAATAATATATCTGGCCTAGATGCAGTTAAATATAGAAGTGAACCTATCATACCATGATAGAGCTTCTGACATACTTTACCACTTGCATCTTCTTTCTCCAGAATGCATGTAAGATGCATTGGAGTTTTGGCCACTGTGGAATCCAGCATATTAAACTTCTTCAGAAGTTCTTTAGTGTACTTGCTCTGATGGATATATGTTCCTTCTGGTGTTTGATCAACTTGTATTCCCAGAAAGTACTTAAGTTCTCCCATCATACTCATCTCAAATTCAGCCTGCATCATCTCAGAAAATTCTTTGCATAGAGATTGATTAGCAGAACCAAATATAATATCATCAACGCAAATTTGCACAATTAAGATATCATCTTTGTAAGTTTTGCAAAAGAGAGTTGTATCTACTTTACCCCTTACAAACTTATTCTCCAGAAGGAATGAGCTGAGTCTCTCATACCATGCTCTAGGAGCTTGCTTCAGACCATAGAGTGATTTCTTCAATTTGAACACATGGTCTGGGTTCTTCTCATCCTCAAAACCTGGGGGTTGATGAACGTAGACTTCCTATGATATATATCCATTTAGGAAGGCACTCTTAACATCCATCTGATGTAGAATTATGTTGTGATTCACTGAGAAAGAGATCAACAGTCTGATTGCTTCTAGTCTTGCTACTGGAGCAAATGTTTCTGTGTAGTCTATTCCTTCCTGCTGGCTGTAGCCTTGAGCAACTAGCCTTGCCTTGTTTATGACTACATCTCCTTTCTCATTCAACTTGTTTCTGAACACCCATTTTGTTCCAATTACATGGACACTCTCAGGCTTCTTCACTAGGCTCCAAACATCATTCTTAGAGAATTGATTTAATTCTTCTTCCATGAGGCAGGGTAGGTCCCCGACTATTAGCTTTTTGTGTGGTTCTCTTCCATGAGGATCACAGGGAGTTTGTCGGACGTAGGAGGTCCTTTGGAGGCCGTTTTGGGCTGACTTACTTTCTTGGAGGACTGTATTTATAAAACTTATGACTCTGGCTATGGGTCGCACTTGTTTGCCTGCGGGCACCACCTTCAGTTACTTGATGTTACTTTCCGTCACTTGAGGACACTCGTGACGATGATTTTGGGTTACAGCGAGGGCTGTGCTTTTATTGTATATTAGTCGCTGTTATTCGCGAATGAGTTGAGTCTTTATTTTGACAAGTCTACTTATTTAAAAATAAAAGAAAAGAAAACGAAAAAAAATACCTGCTTTTCCGCTTCATTTTATTTTTGAGTTACTAAAGTGACACCCGAAAATCGGGGTGTTACAGTATCCAGCTTGTAATGGCAAGATTGGGATTCTAAGGGTGGATCAGGAGGCGGCAAGGGCATTATGCTCAAAGTTTGGAGCTATATGGCAAGAGGGCGGCCAAGGAAAGTCATCGTGTCGCTGAAATATTTCCGCATGAAGACTTTAATTTGGACCCTCGTGATGATTCAGAAGAACCGCGACCTCAGCCCGCTGAGGAAACAAGATCCATTCAAGTATCTGGGCGAGCTTTGAAAATCGGAAGCACTCTCTCGAAAGAGCAAGAGGACCGACTGGTAGACCTGCTCAAAAATAATTTGGACCTATTCGCCTGGACGATCAAGGACGTTCCAGGTATTGACCCAGATGTCATATCTCATCAATTGTCAATTCAACCTGGAGCTACACCTGTAGTGCAAGCTCGAAGGCGAATGGGCGAGGAAAAGGATAAGGCGGTGCGAGTGGAAACTTAGAAATTACTTGAAGGGCAGTTCATCAGAGAAGTTCAATATCCTACTTGGTTGGCAAACGTTGTCATGGTACGAAAAGCGAATGGAAAATGGAGGATGTGCACAGATTACACAAGTTTAAACAAAGTCTGCCCAAATGATTCGTACCCACTCCCAATTGTGGATAAGTTAGTAGATGGGGCTTCTGGAAATGAAATGCTAAGTTTGATGGATGTATATGCCGGATATAATCAAATTATGATGCACCGCCCAGATGAAGAGAAAATTGCGTTCATGACAAGTCAGGCGAATTATTGTTATAGGACGATGCCATTCGGATTAAAAAATGCGGGGGCGACTTACTAGAGGTTGATGGACAAAGTTTTCGCCGGTCAAGTTGGCAGAAATATGGAAGTTTATGTGGATGATATGATCGTTAAAACCGTCAAAGGGGGCGTTCATCACCAAGACCTAGCCGAGGCGTTTGCACAAATCAGGAAGTACAACATGAGGCTGAGTCCGGAGAAGTGCTCCTTCGGAATTTTGGGCGGAAATTTTTTAGGATTCATGATCACCTCAAGGGGTATCGAGGTTAACCCAGATAAGTGTAAGGCTGTTCTGGAAATGAAAAGCCCATCTAACGTTCGTGAAGTTCAGAGGTTAACGGGAAGATTGGCGGCCTTATCTCGCTTTTTACCAAAAGCGGGAGACAAGGCGGCGCCGTTCTTTGCATGTTTGAAAAAGAATACAACCTTTCAGTGGACCGAGGCATGTGAGGAAGCTTTTCAACAGTTGAAAGAACTACTGGCTTCGCCACCGATGTTGGCAAAACCTACACAGGTGATTCCATTAACTCTATATCTGGCGGTCACTGATGCGGCGGTCAGCACAGTTTTGTTGCAGGAAGAGAACAAGCAGTACAAGATCATATACTTTGTTAGTCATACTTTGCAAGGGGCGGAGGTGCATTACCAAAAAGTAGAAAAAGCAGCCATGGCAATACTTAAAACAGCTAGGCGGCTTCGGCCGTACTTTCAGAGCTTTCAAGTGAGGGTCAAGACTGATATTCCATTATGACAAGTTTTGCAGAAACCTGATTGTCAGGGCGCCTTGTTAGTTGGTCGGTGGAGTTATCGGAGTATGACATTATTTATGAGCCAAGAGAGCAAGCTACGATTCAAAGTTTGATTGATTTTGTGGCAGAACTAACGCCTACTGAAGGTGACAGAGAAAATTCAGAGTGGGTTCTCTCGGTGGATGGTTCGTCAAATGAGTTAGGAAGTGGGGCTGGTGTGTCAATTGAAAGTCCAGATAAAATGTTAATCGAACAATCGTTGAAGTTTGGGTTCAAGGCGAGTAACAATCAAGCTGAGTATGAGGCGTTAATAGCTGGTTTGAGACTCGCCATCGAATTGGGGGTGTAGAGGCTATACATAAAGGGCGACTCTCAATTGGTAGTGAAGCAAGTTCGAGGTGAGTATCAAGTGAGGGATCCTCAATTGTCTAAGTATCTAGAAATTGTGCAGAGACTTATTCAGGCGATCGGTCAGGTCAAAATTGAGCACATACCAAGAAGTCAAAATGAGCGAGCAGATGCATTGGCCAAACTAGCTAGCACAGGACGACTTGGAAATTACCAAACGGTGATACAGGAAACTCTACCTCGCTTGAGTACAGATATGGTCGAATTCAAAGTGGCAAAAGCTTTGGAAAATGGTGAACCGTCTAGGATGGACCCAATCATCAAATTTTTGAGTCAGCAACCACAAGACGAAAGCAAAAGTACCAAAGAAAGAAGAAGAGAGGCTAGTTTCTACACTCAGGTGGGCGGACAATTATACCGGCGAGGGATTTGGTCCCCAATGCTAAAATGTGTAGACACCAATAAGTCTCATGAAATAATGGCTGAAGTTCATGAAGGAGTCTGCTCAAGCCACATTGGAGGGCGATCTTTGGCCGTGAAAGTGCTCAGGGCAGGATTCTATTGGCCAACGATCAAGAAGAATTGCCTTGAATATGTGAAGAAATGTTCAAAGTGTAAAAATTTTTCTGATGTACATAAGGCGCCGCCGGAACAACTCACGACAATGACCGCCCCTTGGCCTTTCGCCATGTGGGGACGGACATCTTGGGACCTTTCCCAACAGCTAAAGCTCAAATGAAGTTTATTGTGGTGGCGGTGGACTATTTTACCAAGTGGATAGAAGCGAAGCACTGGCCACAATCACCCCCGCCAAGATAAGAAATTTCTCTAGGCGGCGTGTTGTGTGTCGCTTTGGAGTTCTAATGGCCTTGGTCATGGATAATGGCACGCAATTTACAAGTGCACTAACCAAATACTTTTGTGCTGATCTAGGAATTGACATGCGTTTCGCCTCAGTTGAGCATCCACAGAAAAACGGCCAGGCCGAAGCAGCCACAAAGTCATACTGAATGGATTGAAGAAAAAACTGGACGAGGCGAAAGGATGGTGGGCGGAAGAACTACCAGGAGTCCTGTGGGCGTACAATACAACTGTGTAGACGGGCACTGGGGAAACGTTGTATAGACTAACTTATGGTTCTGATGCCATGTTGTCCGCGGAAGTAGAAAATCAAAGTTGGCGGGTAATGACCATGAATGAAGAAGAAAACAATGATAATTTGATTGCAAATTTGATCATGCTCCCAGAGTTGCAAAGAGAAGCACAATTGAGCAATGAAACTGGCAAGGGACGAGTCGCCCGTAAGTACGCAACTAAGGTCGTCTCCCGAAAAATGAAGGCGGGAGATCTAGTATTGCGTCAAAGGACAATGACTTCAGGGAAAAACAAGTTGACATCAAACTGGGAAGGACCTTTCCAAGTCAAAGCTGAAGTAGGTGTAGGGGCGTACAAGCTTAAACAACTTAATGGCGATACAGTTCGCCGCACATGGAACGCCTCCAGTTTGAGACAATATTATAGTTGAGTAAAAGAAAGTCGCACTCTTTTTCCCTTGAAAAAGGTTTTTAATGAGGCGACCTATGAAAATGAAGGGAAGAAACTCCCATGTAAGGATCTATAGATCCTAGTTTTATTTAAAGAGATGAGAAGTGTTTTACAGTTTGATGTTCGTCACAACTGACAAGATCTAACTTATAAACTTTCTTAAATAAATTTTTCTATGGCATGATCTAGCATGACTTAAACTTTCACAATCAGAAAGTGTCATCACTGAGCACACATAGCCTTGGTAATTCTAGTGGCCACTAGAATCCAAGCCCCGTCCGTAAAACGACTAAGGCCAGTAAAATGCGCTTAAGCCTTGGTTAATACACCAAGCATAAAGCAGTCTTGCCAAATGGCAAGCTAAGCCTCAGTATAAAAGCCAAACGAATTACAGTCATTAAAACATGCATACTCATCAAAATAAAGGGCGAGACCCAACTTTATAAAGTCATTACATTGGCACTTCAAATATGAAAAGAAAGAGGGTGACGCCCATTGTCCAAACAACGACATAAAAACATAACACAAAAGCTGAGATCAATTACAAGACAATACAATCAAACTTGTTTCTCTCCAGTGGTGGCATCCTTTTTCACGCCCTCGCCCCTGGCATCTTCATTTGCATTAGAGGCACCTTTATTCACGCCCTCGCCTTTAGTCTCTTCACCTTCCTCATCATTTGATTCTTGCATAAAAGGAAGGTTAGTGACGTCAGGATCGGCGGGGCCGACAACCTCACCATCCACGATTTTCTTCATGAAACCAAATAAAAAGAAGTCAAGCTTAGGATAGAGAACTTGAAGTTGGTCCTTGGCACCCAGATGTCCAAGGATATACTGGCGGGAGATCTTTTCCAAAAGGCTCTCGTCAGCTTTCTTTAGACTGGCTTCAAGCCCATGGATTCTTTTCTCCGCAGCTTCAAGCTTAACTTCAGCATTCGTTTTGGCAGACCGTTCCTGGGTAAGCTCCTCTTGAGCCTCTTGCAGCTGATGGCGGACGCCTGTTAAGGTATCTTCAGCCTGCTTCTTAGCAATATCAGCACGCTTGGCGGCGATCTCAGCGTCAACTTTCAGGCTAGTGTAAGCCGACCTTGCCTCTTCAAACTTCAGTTGGGCACGAGCCTTCTCAATTTCAATGCCCTTCAGGTGGGGCAGGAGACCGGCGGCACAGCTAGCAGCTACGAGAGCCTGGTTAATAGCAAGAGTCACCGCCCGCTGAACCCCCTGATGGGCGACCTCATGAGGAATTTGGGTGTTGAAATTCCTCTCCATGAAGTGAAGACCGTTGAACTTGGCATCAAAGACGCTATGAAAGGCGTCGGTCTCACTGCCGGGTACTGCATCCCTCGATGACTGAGGAGCGGGGCTGGCCGCAGCGACCAAGTTGGCGAAGGCCCCAGGAGTCTGATGCTTGGGCGGGAGAACATTGTTGTTGGTTTCTTCTCTTTGTGGACCATCTAGGGTCGTTTTCTTGGGGTCACTTTTAGAAGTGCTGGACTTCTGACGTTTGGGGTCACAGTCATCAACTAAGGGCGATTTCTTTCTGTCGCCCTTGGTTTCCTTCTTCTCATTCTTTCTCTGCCCTTTGGCAGTCTCAACCTGGCTAGAGATGAAGGCTGACATGCTATCAGGGTTGACGCCGCCCTTGTTCTTGCCCATTTCAGTTGTACAGAACATAAAAAAAACTGCAGGTTAAAGCAAGGATTGAGAGGAAAATTTCTCGAAACAGTTACTTGATAAATTTAAACTTACTAAAAAATTCCTGGAGTTTTCCATCTTTGGCGGCTTGAAGCAAGTCGTAACAGGAAATTTGAGGAAGAGTAAGGATGTATAGGGCGACCTGTTGCTCATCCTCGGTCAAAGCCTCGAGCACAACAGTGATATCGCGGCGAGGATTGACAGTCCAATGTAAGGGAAACAAAGGGCGGTCATTCGAATCAAGGATTAGGTTAGGAATGTCAGGCGAATGGACGATCTTGAAAAATTTCTTTTGCCAATGTTTGAAATTGCTCTTCAAAGGCAGATGGCCATGTTGGGGCGGGCAGACAATGGGACGAAAGATACTGTGGACGGTTTGGCGATACAAGTTTTGTAGAAAAAGAAAAATAAGGGATAAGTGGGAGTAACATTCAATTGAGCACATAACAGCTCAAAGCACCGAATGAAGCCCCAGGCATTTGGAAGAAGTTGGCAAGGGGCGACGTTCAAGAAAGTGAGGACATCACAAATGAAGGGAGAAAAAGGGAGTTTCATGAAAAGCTCGGTGAAAATAAATCCGTGAAGGTAAAACCAAGCGGGCGCCCCATCGGCCCCCAAAGGTTTGAGTGTGACGACGTCATTATCATCGCAAGGGGCGACATTTAGAGATAAATCATCATTATGGCAAGTTTCAGGGTTCACATTAGTGAAACCCTGGGCGGTGAGGCAGTTATTATTCAGAGATTGAATACTATTCCAAATTGAACGGAAAAGACACTTGTCATCCATACACTGTTCACTGGTTCGCCGGTCGGATGAGGTGGATGGATTGTCAGAGGAAAGGTGAGAGGTTATAAAATGGGCTCTTTTAATGGCGGGGTCAGAAGTAGAGGGCGAGTTAGAAGACTCGGAATCAGAGTTAACTAAAACGACGACTTCTTGCCTAATGGTAGTTTTGTCATCGTCAGAAACAGAATCAAGAGAAAGGGAGGACAAGGATTGACTCTGGGAAGACATCCTAGGAAGTTTCATGGGGTGAAGACGAACAGGTAAAAATAAAAATAAAAAAGAGAATTGAGAAAGAGAAGAGGAAACTGACCGCAAGCAAGAGAGGTAATGGGAAAGCAACGAGCTATGGTGGTCAGAGCAGCGAGAAGTCACCGAAGCAGTAAGAGTAATCAGGAACGGAAAGCTTCAAAAATTTGGAGAAGAGAAATTTTTTTTGAAGTGAGCAGAAGTGAAAAGAAAGAACGTACGTGACTTCTGGTTTTTATAAGAAAAATGAATGAAGAGAGAGAGAGAAAGGGGAAGCGACACGATCGGATTTAAACGTTTTCGTGAAACGAGGCAATCCCTCGAATCCCGCGTGAAAAGACAGTAGCAGTTGAATGCTAATGATGGCAATTTCTCGATAACGGTGCAGCATGTCTCATATGAAACGATGCGAAAGTAACGAACGGGTGAAGATGATGGGCGACCAAAGGGTTAAGTTCTAGAAGACATTCCAACTTCTGAAAGATTGAAGCTTCATATCTTGTAGGCTTGTGGACTGGGCGAGGCGAGCTGTTTGATGGCGGTGCAATTTCCCTATTAAACCAGAAGACATTTCCATTATGTTTGGTGGAAGAGAGATAAGCAAGAGAGAGATAGGGGAGAGATAGGGTAAGCACCCTTGTTTGGTGGAAGGGAAGAGGGAGATAGAGGGTGGAAAAATGGTGGGACCCATCACTTTTTTGGGTCTCTCTAAATTGGAGAGAAATTGGGTCGGTGCTTGTTTTTTATTTTTTATTTCCAGATTTTCGTACTTTTCTGGGGGTCTAAAACCGCCAGAAACTTCTCAAAAATCGCCAGTATTCGTTCATTTTGACCTGTCATTTTTTTTTATCTTTTTATTACTTTACTGGTGGTCTGACACCCCCAGAAATGTGTCAAAAACCGCCAGAAATGCACTAGAAATAAAATAAAAGTATTTGTAAATAAAGAAGGTATATATCTCTCTTCTCTTTTTATCAAATCAAACAACCTCTAAATCTACTCTATTTCTCACCTATTTCTCTCTACTCAACTTCTCTCTTCTCTACTCTCTCCTCCCTATCTCTCTCTTCTCTACCAAACAGAGTGTTCAGCTCCTGAAAGATTGAAGCTTCATGTCTTGTGGGCTTGTGGACTGGGCGGGCTAGTACAAGCCCATAGACCCGCCCAGTAAGATTAATACCTTAGAAGTTAGGCACGGGTCCCAGCAGACAGACGTGGGTCCAAGCTTATTTTGTCTTGTTCATATTAGTGGCATAGGTATTTGTCTTATCCTACATTGGGATTTGGGCTTTGTATGTAAGGCCCAAATCCATGAATATTCTAGATAAGGACCACTCCCACTATAAAAGGGGTGGCCTCACCTTGAACTAGGAACCTTTTTTATCATCAATGAGATAATTTCCTTATTCTTACATCATTTATATTCTCTTAGCTCTGTTAGGGTTTATCAAGGGTACTAATCATCCATTGTTAGACCTTAGACCAGAACAAGTCGGGTGGAGGTTTGCGGGAGCTTGTCGGGCATATGAGGCTCTTTTATATTTCTTTTGAAGTATATGTTGTAATTATATACATTGATGTAAGGGTACTTATTATTGGGTATTTATTACGCATCGTAGAACATGTTTTGGAAAGTATTAGAAGGTATTATGTTTCAAAGAAAAAAAATATATAACTGCATCTTTATGATTTCGAAAGTCCATTAGCATGATTAATTTACTTTTGAATCACTCAGTAACCCTTGAAAATCGGGGCGTTACAATCCCCATAGAGAGAACCACACAAAAAGCTAAAGGTAGGGAACCTACCCTGCCCCAAAATGAGAACATGACGATCAGAGCTATGACACTACTCCTACTCTAACCTCCCCTGAGAAGCGTATCTCAACACACCTCATCCAAAGCGCTGGCGTAGTCGTCGTCTGAATCAGAATCCAGAACGATCAGCTCCTTATCCATGTCGATGACCTCCCTCTCTACCGACCGAGTCTCAATCCTAGAGACACCCGTATCCGCGTTCACCACACAAACGAACATGTCCTCCTCCATTATGTGCACCAACAACACAACACGATAACCACGGGAGGAAGCCAAAGTCCTCAAGCGAAGGGTGGCAGCAGTGACAAGCTCCTCCACCGGCACAACAGTTCTGGAACTCGGTCCGGTGTCAGCACGGTCTGCTACGATAGGAGAGCTCGATCCCGAAGAAGCTCCTCCAAGAGACTCCTCCTTCGAGGGGTCCTCGTCGTCAGACGACGGCGGTGGTGGCACTCCTGTACCAGGTCTGCAATGCACGCCAGGTGGTAGGTTAAAGCTAACATAATACCGTCTCAAGACTCCCTTCATCAAATGCCCAAACTCGCTAACCTTGTCCTCCATTTTTCTCCCCAAATATATAGCTCGGTGGCTACTGGGGTCAACCACCCACGAGCCGGGGATATCCTGGTCGATCATCTCGTACCTAGTCCCCCCCCGAGGGGTGGACCATCGTGAACCAGTCTGTCATCGACATCTGACAACAGGCGTACAACCGCCAAAACAGAAACAACATGCGCAATGGTCAACTCAAAGAATTACATAAATAATAAACATAATGTGTACGGGGATAGATACTTAGGTTCAATACGCTTATAATAGCAATGTAAGTAGCATATCCTCCAATGAGTCATGAATGACAATTTAACAATTAACTGGCAAGATAACAAATATCAATCACATCCAATCATTAGGTCAGCATGAATGATAAAATGCAATTACATGCTTCAGAAAGAATGCTCCGGAATAGCTGGGGACCAACGAGTCAGTCACCACTGGCCTAGTTTGTAACCTTTTCCGCTCGAGGCGTCTCTTACACCAAACAAATGTAGTCAGATCAGTAGTATACCATAGGCCTGCCATTTCCGTCTGCTACTAAGAAACACTCTTGGTGTTCTTATGTAGAAATTCGGGTCTTATGACCATTTTGGAATCCACCGAGGTCGGCAACCCACCGTGTATAAACCTCAATATGTATGAATAATGCGATATGATTAGCCAAACGACGTCTCCGACCTTACCCGTGACGTCATCACGTGTTCTAGCTAACTTATTGTCTCTAAAAAGAATACCCTAAGGTAAATGTTGATTCTGCGACAAAAGACAATTAAATATAAAAAGAGTACAATCATTCTTGATGACTTCTTGAGTCATCTGACTCATCTAATTCGATGGTCAAAAACTGCTCAGCGAGCGAAAGAGTACCAATGTACTTGGAAACTTATAGTTCCCTAGCTTATCATTTAGATAGCCAAACAAATAAACTGCTCATCGAGCGAAGAGTTCTAATGTACTTGGAAACTTATAGTTCCCTGGCTTATCTTTTAGATAGCCAAACAAATAACTACTCATCGAGCAAAAGAGTATAAACATACTCAGAAACATATTAGTTTCCCTAAAACTTGGATTCGGCGACGCTTCTCATTTTCCAAAACTAATATCCAAGCCCTAAGTTGTCATCTGAGGTTGTTTTCATTATTTAAAAGGGTTCAGAGGTTGTTTAGTGTATTATGAATTTTCCTTGTAAAGTGTTTTCCATTTAGGTTTGTCTCTAATCTTATGAGTTTAAAAGATCCCATCATCCCAAGTAACTCCAAGAGAAGGTCTCGATCCACTAATACAATAATGAGGGTCCAAACCTTGGTTCGTCCCGTCATACTTTCCTAAAATTTCATCATGAGTTTGGCGTAATCGCTCGTTTTCCTCACTCTGATGTACAAGAGATATATGTATAATTTCACAACCAAATTAGCACAATCCAACAATCATGGCACATATATCAATACATCCTAAGATTAACCATTTAGCACAAAGCATGTGAAACAATCAACCACAATCAAAGCGATAATTAAATCCCAATCAACAATGTCGGCCGAAGCCCCAGAAAATGGAGACACACATCTCAATTAGTTCACTTGGCCGAAGCCTCCAAAAAACTTTTCCCAGTTCAGTCAATAATCAAGTGCGTAAACAATAAATCAAGTCGAATTCGTCGACACCTAAAGTGTAACGCCCCGAATTTAGGGTGACGCTTTAGTAGCCTATTAAAGTAAATATGCAATATTTTCCAAAAGAATGTAGAAACACGAGTATATTTTTTTTTCTTTTCAAAGTATTTCCAAAACATGTCATGCATACTCCCAACTGTAAATAAATTTACATTAAACCTTGAACAAGGCGAGTATCTGCAACCCCAAATATAAATTTCTAAACTCATTATGCAAGCTTAAACCAATAACGGTAAGCTCTCTAACCCAAGGCTCTAGCCCTACACCCGACTCTATTCTTCGAGTCATCCACAGTTCTTCAAGTTCTTCTCTCCAACTCGAACGAAGGTCAAGCTCCAACGAAGATTCTCCATCGCCTAATAGCGTTAAGCGCTCAAATAACAAGTAGCAAATAGAAAGGGTTAACTCCATACAACTACCACATATAAAAGAGAAAAGCATGATATTCAAATCTAATACATGCCATGGTAAGTAAGCTACCAATTTAATTCAGGATAGATGACACCGTATATCTAACAACATGAAATCCAATCATATATCAGCATATCAGCAAAATCAACGATATGGTTTTAACTCAGATATCAACAACTTAACAACATATATTTACTCAGATATCCATAACTTAACACCCTAGGTTTAAATCAGATAACAATAAAATCAACAATATAACATCAAATCAGATATCAACAACCTCATCAATATAACATCAAATCAGATATCAACAACCTCATCAATATAACATCAAATCAGATATCAATAACCTCAACAATATAACATCAAATCAGATATCAACAACTTCAACAATATAACCTCAAATCAGATATCCACAACCTTAACAATATAAATCAAATAAAATCAAATCCAATATATAAGTGCCCTGTAGTACAACTATGTGTCACTACGAAGACGTGTCAAATCAAAGGCGTCTCGCAAGACGGGACAGTCACCTGGAACGAAAACCATTGATCTGCCACTTAATATGCCACGAAGGCCCCACAATATCAATCAAACAATAACGTCTCGTAAGACGGGACAGTCATGTGAAAACATCCACTCCACTGCCACTTGATAACGCCTCGAAGGACGGGACAGTCATGTGAAAACATCCACTCCACTGCCACTTCATAACGTCTCTCAAGACGGGACAGTCCTGTGAAAATATCCACTCCACTGTCACTAAGTAATGCCTCGAAAGACAGGGTAGTCATGTGAAAATATTCACTCCACTACCACTAAGTAACGCCTCCAAAGACGAGATAGTCATGTGAAAATATCCACTCCAATACCACTTGATAACGCCCCGAAAGACGGGACAATCCCGTGGGACAAACCCACCTCATCGCCACTTCAAGCAAACCAAAACATCTCATCCAACTCAGTGGTCACTCAAACAATAATCTCAAATCCAATAATCGAATCAGGATAATCACATGTTATTCATTATATCAACAAGCACATGTCTCATCAAAATGCATACTAACTCAATTCACTATTTCAACATAACAACAATCAAGGTATCAACAATAACCATGTCTTATCCACTAGAAAGCAGTAATGACAGAAACCAGTAATCGACCGAAGCCTCTCAGAAAACGGAGACACACGTCTCAATAAGTTCACTCGGCCGAAGCCTCCAGAAAACATTTTATCAGTTCAGCACAATAATCATAACCCAATGCCAATCAATATAAACATCTTCATCTCAAACGCAGGCAGTGCGATAAAAGCAGGCAAGACTCAAAGACACGCTAAAACTGAGTTACCCTTACCTTAGCCAATTTCTCCACCCAAGCTCAACATCCCAGTCCAATCCAAAATAAAGCTCCCGAACTCAGCAAGTTCCTCGGGCGTCCTCCTCAGTTCTGAAACCTCACCAATTGCTCCAAAGTCTCTTTCCTCAGCTCAACTCGTTCCAAACCTTAAGCAAAGTATCATTGCTTAGTCGCTAAGAAAGAATACAACTAATAACACTATCAAAACCCGAAAAGAAGCTTTCGAAGCTCTAGAGTTCGACATTTAGGCACGAATGGACAATAAGACATGTTTTCACTAAAATGCGCATAACTCGAGCTACAGAACTCGGAATGACATGAAACCAAAGCCAAAATTTCGATAACAGAGAGGGCCATACCCAAAAATTATTTTTGGACACGGTACAGCTCCAAAAAGTTTCGGCCACTACCAAAAATCGGGTTTCCCGAACTTTTCTTCGATCTAATTTAATTCCTAGGTATTCGTAGGTGATATCTAGGCCAGGGAAACTCTCAGAAATATTTAACGACTGAAAATACGACTTAGGGGTATTTTGGTCAAGAATTAATGAACAAAAACTCAAAGTTGAAATTCTGAAAAACAAAATTGACGGGGTTGTTCACAACGACGTTTATAGCACTTAATCTCAAGGACACTAAGCTTGGTGGTGACTTTTTGATAAGAAAGTAAGCACATGTGAAGAAAAATGGGTTTTTAGTCCGTTTTTCATATCTACGACGACTCGGTGAAAAACCGAACGATCCGACAGTAATTATAGCATGTTGGGTTGTAGTAGAAGAGAGTTGGAAAGAAAAATCGAGGTAATTGGTGTGAGTCGATTTACGCCGAAAAACTACATTTTGCAGTCGACGTCGGATGGAGAAACTTCCTTCTGAAGAAATGTCGCAATTGCTGAAAGAATTGTGACATCGCGGATGGACACTTCGTTAGAAGCTCCGAATAGAAAAACTCTTCATTCAGGGTCTTAATTAAAGTCCCCGAGAAGTTAAAGTCTAACTTCGACGGACTTCTGGGAAGCAAAACCTAACAAGCGTACAGTCTAGGGTTTCGTATCGAAGCACTGGTCATGGGAAAAATACCTAGAGGTTCTTATTCTCCCTTCAATTCTAAAATTCTCTTAAACAGTGCCTCTAGGAGCGGATATAGCCTTTTTCGGACACTCTTGACCATAGTCGGGTGCAAATATGGCTCGTGCTATTACTTAAGCTGACTACAGTGTCAACCTTAAACATAATCTGAACTTAATTATTATATAAATAGTTTTCGTGACTCGTAATAGGATTCGAGTCATGAAAATAACATAAAACAATAAAATATAATTACTTAATTAATCAACATGACGAAAGTAAATAAATAATCTAATTATTTAATTCGGGGTCTTACAGTACTACCCCCCAAAAAGAAAGTTTCGTCCTCGAAACTTGGCGTCAGAGAAAAGCTCAGGAATAACATTCCCTCACATTTCCTTCCACCCTACAAGTAGCGTCAGAACGCATCCCAAATCTGGGAGACGTCACAACGAATTCACTTCAAAGGTGACATACAAGACAAAAGCAATACTTAATTTATTTAATTTATTCAGGTTTCCTTCACGAAACATCGAAACCTAATCGTGAATAAGAATTTATTTAATTTATTCTAAGCTTAAAAACTTGGGTCTCACATTACAACCCTCCAAAAAGAAAGTTTCGACCTTGAAACTTAGGGTTCAGTAAAAAGTTCTAGATACTGTTCTTTGATCTTTTCCTTAAGCTCCCATGTAGCATCACCTGTGTCCTTGATCCAAATGAATTTCACCAACACAATCTCTTTTCTTCTCAACTGTTTCACCCTTGTGTCACCAATGCTAATTGGCGGCGTCTCGAAAGACAGATCATCCTTCAGCTCAATGCCATCCAATTCGATAACATGCGTCGGATTCGCAATATACGTCCTTAGTTGTGACACGTGGAATACATTGTGAATGTTGGATAGAAATGGTGGTAGTGCAATCTGATAAGCATTTGGTCCTACACGACGAGTAATCTGATAAGATCCAATAAACTTTGGCGTAAGCTTCCTTGACTTAATCGCTCGACCAACTCCTGTAGTCTGTGTAATTCGCAGGAATACATGGTCTCCTTCTTCAAATTCTAGGGTTCTGCGCCTTTGATAGGCGTAGCTCTTCTGTCTACTTTGAGAAGTCTGTAAGACCATGATTTGGTCACGTAGTACAACTCTATGTTTTGATGATTACAAGATAACTATTGTGTATGAACAATTATGGTACTCTAACATTGTTTTCTTAGTGTTTAAATGACAGGCTCTGACTCTGGTCAATACTCACAATTATCAGAAGCGTTTAGCCAAAGAGTAACCAATGCAACACTTTCGCACTCACTATGTTCTGATTGAACAGTAGTATATGCTTCAGAAGTTCTGAAGATGATAAGCTCTGATGTGGATTCAGATCACTTCAAGTTCTGAAGACCAGAAGCTCTGAAGGTCCAGAGGCTCTGAAGGTCCAGAGGCTCTGAAGGTCCAGAAGCTAAGAAGTGAAGATTCTGAAGTCCAAGAGTAAGTTGGCTCTGAAGACCAAGTACTTCCAACTCTGATGTCCAGAAGCAGAAGATACGAAGGTCAGCGTGTAAGACCCGGTTTTATGGCATATTATTTTAATCATAATATTAAATAATATTATGTGAATTTCTTGTGCTATATGTGATATTATGCCTTTTAAAAAGGGTAATTAATTTTTAGAAGCAATATTAAGTCTTAGAAACCTCTAGACGTTGATGTGCACGATGATACGAGCATTTTGACTGTAATAATGCTAGGGTTCTGCAACGGCGACTTTTAGGTCAAAATCGGCCCGACAGGAGCGATGAGTTGGCGAATCTAGTCGACGAGGATGATTTCGTGGGCCACACCTTATGGGGAGGTTCTGGGCATTATTTTAAGAATATTCTATGAGGTAATATTCCTTACTTTGGTTTTTGAAGGTTTTATTTAAATAAAATGAGTTTTTATTTAAATAAAATGCATTTAAATAATTTTAACCTATGGTTTAGTATCAAAATTAATTCTGAAAATATTTTTGAGGTATTATGGAGCTGATGCACGAATTTTTGGAGCCAAGATTATTGATAAGGATTTTTTATTTTAAATTTGAAGTTTTGATGCATTTAGGAGGGAAATGGTGCATTTAATGCAATAATTATTTTGGGGTTTTTATTTAAATTATTATTCTAAATATTTTTTGGAGAAAATCTGAGCATGGAGAGTGTGTTGGGCGGCCAAGGCTTGAGGAGGAAGGAAAATGAGACTTTTGCAAGTAATTTCCTTTTCTGGCTAGGTTTTATGAAGGAGAAATTTTAGGGATTTTGATTCCTTGACTTTCAATTAATGAGAGATCAATATTTGAGTTTTTAAAACCTTCAAGGATCTTTTTATATCTGATTTAAAACGTTTTTGATTCAGCTTTAATTATTTTAAAAGTTAAGGATTTAAATGATAGTTTTAAAAGGGATTTAATTAGGAAATAAGCCAAATTTTGAGGACCGAATCAAGGAAGGTTGGAAGAGTCTAGAAACACTTAAATGGGCTGGAAATTTCGTGGGTTTGGGCTTCTTCTTGGGGAGAAAGAAAAGCATTTAATGCTTGGCTCTCACCCCTCACTATAAATAGAGCCTTTCCCCCTCTCATTTCTTCACACCAAGAGCTCTCCTCTCCTCTGCATTTGTGTCTCTCTTGTCTTTATTTTATTTTTATTTTTCTTAGGTTATTTTAGTTTCTAAGCCTTGAGCAAGGTCATTCTCAATATGCTATGTGGTTGCAGCTTAAGCTGATATGCCAAATCCAGAAGAGAATGATTTTAATCAAGTTGCTTAGAGATGTTTATCAATTTGAGGGTTTTCTTAAAGAAGTTCTTGATGTTCTTATGAGCTTCAAACAAAGGATTTTATAAAGGAGGTTTTGATCTTGGGAGGATTGAATCTATGCGAAAATTACGTTTTTCTTCGAAAGTTCTTCAAGTGTTCTTATGATCTTCAAGCAATATGTTTTACAAAAGAATGTTTGATCTTATGAAAGAAATGATTTTGGATTTTCAAGGTATTTGGGGGAAATTTTGTCATCAACAAGGGGATGGGCTTATGATCGATTCGATTGTCCGATTAGTAACGTTACTCTGTCCATTCGTTGGTAGGAAATTTCCAAGTGTAGATCTAGCTTCAAGGAGCAACCCGAGACTTCTAGGAAAGCGTACCTTTGAGGTAAGGGCACTTCAGCTATGATTGATTGTGATTGTTAGAAAGAATGATACTAGGACTATCGATGATATATGTGCTAGATATGTTATATGATGATAATGCAATAAATGTTAGATAGTATTATTATGAACATGCCTATATGCCTAGGGTGTTAGCTACATTTATTGATATGCATGCAAGTTACTATGTTATGATATTTTGTTCATATGAGATGAACGTGATAGGCTTAGGGCCTAGTGATGATGACTGACTTGCATGGCATGCATTGTGGACCAAGTGACCTGGACTGGGCTTGGTTGGCCACGGCTAGTGATCTGGACTGGGCTAGTCGATGGTGACATTCAGGGGAGGCCCTGAATAAGGACGAACGTGAAACGACAGTGCGTTGGAGAGGTCCAACCCCGATCATCAAGCTGTTGGGCAGCAGTGCGTTGGAGAGGTCCAGCCCCGATCGTGGAGTCGTGTTCGTCCAGCCTTTCCAAGAGGGATTGCCTTATGGATATCCAAAGCGTCTGCATGCATGTGCACGAGCATTGACTATCAATAACTTAGAACTATGGAATAGTTCCCTATACTTGTGAAACCTAGAACTTAAAATAGTTCCCTTATTTGTGAATGTTAGCTTAGGGAAGAACTTGTGATTGATAGGGTAGTATACCCTACTTATGAAACGTGTGTGTTAGAAGTTGACCCTTGCTGTTTGTTGTTTGGGGCGCTTAACGCCTAGACAACAAGCACGCGTGTGATCAATCGAGATGCGGTCCTATACCTGCTTGATGTGGACGATGACAAGGCTTGAGACATCGACCGCGCGGCTGATGGTTCAGCTATGGGATTGGCGAGACAAGAGGATACGAGACGATGTGATGCAAGCGTTGGAGGAGGCCTTGGAGGGCACGCGGCCTATGAGTCGGGTATTGAGTGTGATAATTGAGTCTGTACTTGGGGGTGAGGTGAGTTTGTTTAAAGGGTTCGAACCTAACCTAGAGACCTTCTTGTTGTGTTGGCTCGGGGCGGTCGAACACGAGTTTAATCATTAAGTTGTAATTTGGAAGAATCATTGTACGCTTCCCAAGATTTTATTAATAAAATGAATTATTCAGTCTACTTCTCAAGTTACTACTTTTTATTTGTAAGCAATGTTTCGAAAAGGTTTTTATTTCAGTTAAAATTTACACACGCTTTTGGAAAAGGGTCACTAAAGTGACCCTCGAGAAATTGGGGCGTTACACAGAGGATCCAAGCTTCCCTCTAACTCTGATCACCAAGCTTCACAAGTTCCAACATGAAGCGTCGTCTGATCAGAAGTCAACTAGGATAAGGCTCACGTCGCTATCCAAGTACAAAAGCAATTGTACTATCCTGACGACCTTACCTAAAATGTTCAGCCACAGCAGAATCTGGAAGTTCCGGATTTTCCCTCCAACGGTAGCATTTCAAACAACGAATACAACCCTAATCCTTGGAGTATATAAATAGAGGCTGAAGATTGAAGAAGCGGCTAAGAAACTTTATACAAGCTTAAGCAACCATTCAATATTCTCTTAGCAATCTTTCTTCAATAGTTCTTACTGTGTTTACCTTAGCTTTCTCAGAAGCACTCATTGAAAACCCAAAACCCTCAATCAGTTAGTTTGATTTCCTTAAAGGACCAAGGTTGGTCAGCTCCTTCAGAAGACTAAGAGAGTGAATCTTAGTGTTTGCTAGTTCATTGTATTGTTAGTCGCTGAGCAGGTTGCTAGTGCAGTTGTAACAAACATTGAATAGTGGACTGCCTTCATTCTAAGAAGGAAGAAATCACCTTAACAGGTGGACTGGATTAGCTTGAGCGATTATCAAGTGAACCAGGAAAAAATACTTGTGTGCTTCTCTTCATCTCTTATCTTTGCACCTTGTGTTGTTTATTCGAGAGCTTTATCTAAATCTCAAGAGGGAAAAGTTTTAAGTTGAAAACGCTATTCAAACCCCCCCCTTTCTATCGTTTTTCATACCTTCAATTGGTATCAAAGCGCAAGTTCTGATTACCACACCTAACAGTGTTCAGTGATCCGGGCCGGTGTGAAAAACTGTGATGGCTACCACCAGTGATGCGCAAAAAGATGTTTAGAATGCAAAGCCTCCTATCATTGATGGACACAAGTTCGAGTATTGGAAAGATAGAATCGAAAGCTTCTTTCTTGGCTTCGATGCTGATCTTTGGGATATTAGTGTGAATGGCTATACGCGTCCAGTTGATGCTGATGGCAAAAAGCTTTCAAGAGAAAATATGACGGCTGAGGAGAAGAAGAAATTCTCTGAACATCACAATGCTAGAACTATTCTTCTCAATGCTATTTCTTTTGAAGAATATCAAAAGATAGCAGATCGTGAGTATGCTAAGTCTATCTTTGATTCCTTAAAGATGACTAATGAAGGAAACAAAGAAGTGAAAGAGACAAAAACGTTGTCTTTAATCAGGAAGTACGAAGCTTTCCAGATGGAACCTGGAGAATCCATTGAAGATATGTTCTCCAGATTTCAGTTGATTATTGCTGGAATAAGACCTCTCAACAAAAGCTATACCACTGTTGATCATGTCAAGATGATTCTTAGAGGTCTCCCTGAAAATTGGGTACCCTTGATAACTTCCTTGAAGTTTTCATGATATCTTGACCAGTTGAGTTTGGAAGAACTCATAAGTATGCTAAAGAGTCATGAGTTAGATCGTGAAGAGCATCAGACTCACAGGAAGAAAAGTCCATAGCCTTGAAATCCAAATCTGAAAAGGAAAAAGCGCTCCAAGCAGCTGAAGAGTGTGAAGGAACCTCTGGTGATTCTGATGAAGATGAGCTAACCCTGATCTCCAGAAAGCTCAACCGCATCTGGAAGCACAAGCAGAGCAAATACAAAGGCTCATCAAAGGACAAATGAAAGCATGAATCTTCATCTGGTGAGAAGAAGTCCTCATCAAAAGAAGTCACTTGCTTTGAATGCAAAGAATCAGGACACTACAAGAGTGACTGTCCAAACCTAAAAAAGGTCAAAAAGTCAAAGAAGCATTTCAAAGCAAAGAAATGCCTCATGGTGACTTTTGATGACTCAAAGTCAGAAGAAGTAGACTCTAATGGTGAGATCGTTGAAGGACTCATGGAAATTGTCAAGAACAAAGATGCAGAGTCTAAGGATGCACCTAAAGCTGAATCTGCATCAGAGGAAGAGCCAGACTCTGATGATGAAAATAAGACATTTGCTTCTTTCTCTGCTTCTGAACTTAAAACTGCCTTGTCTGATATTATGGATAAATATAACTCTCTTTTGACAAAGCATAAAAAGTTGAAAAATAATTTCTATGCTGCCTCTAAAACTTCGGTTGAACATGAGAAAAAGGTTTCTGAATTAAATGTGAGTAATCATGCTTTAGTTAATTCTAACTCTGTGCTCAAAAATCAAATTGCTAAATTAGAAGAAGTTGTTGCTTGTGATGCCTCTGATGTTAAGAATGAATCTAAATATGAAAAGTCTTTTCAAAGATTCCTAGCTAAGAGCGTAGATAGAAGCTTAATGGCTTCAATGATCTATGGCGTAAGCAGAAATGGAATGTATGGCATTGGCTATTCTAAACCCAGTAGAAATGAGCCTCCTATGCCTAAGGCAAAATCCTTATATGAACATTTTGTACCCTCTGGTACTATACTGCCTGAACCATTGCCTGATAAAATTGCTAACCCCCCTCTCAAAAAGGGAACTTTCTCTATGTCTAAATATCATGCTCAGATTCCTTTGCATTACCATGTTGAGAAACCCAAGGTCGTCAGAACCTCTGGGGTAACTAACAAGAAAGGACCGAGAAAATTGGTACCTAAGGAAAAGATCATCTATGTTGCAGATATCCTTGATCGCTCCACTGAAACACCAATCATGGTATCTGGACAGTGGATGCTCGCGACACATGATGAGAGAAAGGCGTATGTTCCAAGACCTGAAACTTAAGCCTGGAGGCGAAGTTGGTTTTGGAGGGAGTAATGATATATACACACCTCATCTTTTAAACACTTCATTTCCACCTATTTTTGTTTCTACCTCTCTCCTCTTATCATCTATCACATCTCATACTTTCTCTCTCTTACTTTTTCTTTTCTTCCCATCTCTCTCCTCTTCCACCTCCTTCCACCTCAAAATGAGGTGTGAAGAAAACATTTTCCGTTTTGGAGGCAATGAGAAGGGTAAAATTGTTGGTTCTGGTACTATTAGTATTGATAATAGTCCATGCATTGATAATGTTCTCTTAGTAGATGGTCTAACTGAAGGTATGAAAAACGATAGAAATGGGGGTTTGAATAGCGTTTTCAGATAAAACTTTTCCCACTTGAGATTTTAACAAATCTCTCAAACAAAGAATGCAAAGTGCTAAGATAAGAGTTGAGGAAAGCACACAAGGATTTTATCCTGGTTCACTTGATAAATCCCTCAAGCTAATCCAGTCCACCCGTTAAGGTGATTTCTTCCTTCTTAGAATGAAGGCAATCCACTATTCAGAGTTTGTTACAACTGCACTAGCAACCTGCTCAGTGACTAACAATACAATGAACTAGTAAACACTAAGATTCACTCTCTTAGTCTTCTCAAGGATCTGACCAACCTTGGTCCCTTAAGGAAAAACAAACTAACTGTTTGAATGTTTGGGTTTACAATGAAATGCTTCTCAGAAAGCTAAAGTAAACACAATGAGATCGGTTCGAAGAAAGATTGCTAAGAGAATATAAATATTGCTTGAGCTTGAACAAGGTTTCTTAGGAGGTATCTTTCATCTTCAGCCTCTTTATATACTCCAAGGATTAGGGTTGTATCTGTTGCATGGATTGCTACCGTTGGAGGGCAAATCTGTAACTTCCAGATTCTGCTGTGGCTGAATATCTTAGGTAAGGTCGTCAGGATCGTACAATTGCTTTTGTACTTGGACAGCGACGTGACCTTTATCCTAGTTGACTTCTGATCAGAGCAATGCTTCATGTTGGTGTAAGATCAAGTTTTGATCTTGTAGTACAACTCTATGTTTTGATGATTACATGTTAACTATAATGTATGAACAATTATGGTACTCTAACGTTGTTTTCTGAGTGTTCTAATGACAGGCCATGACTCTGGTCTTATTTCACATGATTCAAAAGAACAATGCTCAAAGAGTAACCTCTACAACGCTTTCGCACGTACTATGTTCAATCTGAACAGTAGATCAAGCTTCAGAAGATCTGAAGATCATAAAGTTCTGATATGGATTCAGCTCACTAGAAGCTCTGAAGGATCAGAAGCTCTCAAGGTCCAGAAGCTGAGTAGTGAAGATTCTGAAGTCCAAGAGTAAGCTGGCTCTGAAGACCAAGAACTTCTCCTCTGAGTCCAGAAGCGGAAGGTACAAAGGTCAAAGGATCCAAGCTTCCTTCTGACTCTGATCACCAAGCTTCACAAGTTCCAATATGAAGCATCACTCTAATCAGAAGTCAACTAGGATAAAGGTCATGTCACTATCCAAAGTACAAAAGCAATTGTACCATTTCTGACGACCTTACCTAACTTGTTCAGCCACAACAGAATCTGGAAAACCCAAATCTGCCCTCCAACGGTAGCATTCCATGCAAACTTCCAAACCTAATTCCTTGGAGTATATAAAGAGGCTGAAGATGAAAGATGTCGTTTGAAGAAACTTTGTAGAAGCTCACGCGAAAATCAAATATTCTCTCAAAGCAATCTTTCTTCACATTGTACTAATTGTGTTTACTATTAGCTTTCTAAGAAGCATTTCTTTGTAAACCCAAACCTTCAAACAGTTGTTTGATTTTCCTTTAGGAGACCAAGGTTGGTCGGATCCTTGAGAAGACTAAGAGAGTGAATCTTAGTGATAGCTAAGTCAGTGTATTGTTAGTCACTTTGCAGGTAGCAAGTGCAGTTGTAACAAACTCTGATTAGTGGATTGCCTTCATACTAAGAAGGAAGAAATCACCTTAACGGGTGGACTGGATTAGCTTGAGGGATTTATCAAGTGAACCAAGATAAAATCATTGTGTGCTTTTCCTAACTCTTATCTTAGCACTTTTATCTTTGGTGGTTGAAGAGATTTGCTTAAATCTTAAGTGGATTGAGTTTTAGACTTAAAACGCTATTCAAACCCCCCTTTCTATCGTTTTTCATACCTTCAATTGGTATCAGAGAGCAAGTTCTGATTACCACACCTAACAGTGTTCAGTGATCCGGGCCGGTGTGACAAACTAAAATGGCTGCCACCATTGAAGCGCAAAAAGATGTCTACATTGCAAAGCCTCCTATGTTTGATGGGCAAAGATTTGAGTACTGGAAAGATAGGATTGAAAGCTTTTTTATGGGCTTTGATGCAGATCTCTGGGATATTATAGTGGATGGCTATGAGCGTCCAGTTGATGGTGATGGCAAGAAGATCTCCAGAACAGAGATGACTGCAGAGCAGAAGAAGCTTTACTCACTGCATCATAAAGCTAGAACTATTCTTCTCAGTGCTATTTCTTATGAAGAATATCAAAAGATCACAGATCGTGAGTATGCTAAGGGTATCTTTGATTCCTTGAAGATGACCCATGAAGGAAACAAGAAGGTGAAGGAGTCAAAGGCGTTGTCCTTGATCAAAAAGTATGAATCCTTCCAAATCGAATCCAGTGAGTCCATTGAGGACATGCTCTCCATATTTCAGTTACTCATTGCTGGAATTAGACCTCTCAACAAGAGTTACACAACTGCTGATCATGTCATGAGGATTCTTAGAGGCCTTCCTGAAAGCTGGATGCCTCTGATAACCTCCTTGAAGCTTACAAGAGATGTTGATCAGATGAGTCTGGAAGAACTCATAAGCATACTGAAGTGTCATGAACTGAAGCGTGCTGAACATCAGGATCAGAAGAAGAAGTCTATAGCCTTGAAATCCAAATCTGAAAAGCCTAAAGCTCTCCAAGCAGAAGAAGAAGAATCTGAAGAAAACTCTGAGGATTCTGATGAAGATGAGCTAACCCTGATCTCCAGAAAGCTCAACCGCATCTGGAAGCACAGGCAGAGCAAGTACAGAGGCTCTAGAAAGAATAAAGGAAAGAATGAATCTTCTTCTGGTCAGAAGAAGTCTTCATCAAAGGAAGTCACATGCTTTGAATGCAAAGAATCAGGGCACTACAAGAGTGATTGTCCTAAGCTGAAAAAGGACAAGAAGCCAAAGAAGCATTCCAAAGCCAAGAAAGGACTCATGGTAACTTTTGATGAATCAGAGTCAGAGGATGTTGACTCTGATGGAGAAGTTGTTGAAGGACTCATGGCTATTGTCAAGAACAAGGAAGCAGAGTCAAAAGAAGCAACTAACTCTGAATCTGCATCAGAGGAAGATCCAGACTCTAACGATGAAAATGAGGTATTCGCTTCTTTCTCAACCTCTGAACTTAAATGTGCTTTGTCTGATATCATGGATAAATATAACTCTCTCTTGACTAAGCATAAAAAGTTGAAAAAGGATTTTCTGATGTTTCTAAGACTTCTGCTGAACATGATAAAATTATTTCTGAGTTAAAAGAAAATAATCATGCTTTAGCAAACTCTAACTCTGTGCTTAAAAACCAGATCCTTAAGTTAGAAGAAGTTGTTGCTTGTGATGCCTCTGATATTAAAAATGAATCCAAATATGAAAAATCTTTTCAAAGATTCCTAGCTAAAAGCGTAGATAGAAGCTTGATGGCTTCAATGATCTATGGCGTAAGCAGAAATGGAATGTGTGGCATTGGCTATTCAGGACCCAGTAGAAATGAGCCTCTTATGCCTAAGGCTGAACCTCTGCATGAACATTTTGTACCCTTTGGTACTATTTTGCCTGAATCATTGCCTGCTAAAGTTGCTAAACCCTCTCGTAAAAAGGGAACTCCTCCTATGCTCAAATCCCTTTACATTATCATGTTGAGAAACCGAAGGTCATCAGAACCTCTAGGGTAACTAACAAGAAAGGACCCAGAAAATGGGTACCTAAGGATAAGATTATCTATGTTGCAGATATCCTTGATCGCTCCACTGAAACACCAATCATGGTATCTGGACAGTGGATGCTCGCGTCACATGACGGGAGAAAGGCGTATGTTCCAAGAGCTAAAACTTAAGCCTGAGGCGAAGTTGGCTTTGGTGGTAATGAGAAGGGTAAAATTGTTGGTTCTGGTACTATTGGTGTTGACAATAGCCCATGCATTGATAATGTTCTGTTGGTAGATGACTTAAATCATAACTTATTGTCTATAAGTCAATTAGCTGACAAGGGTTATGATATAATCTTCAATCAAAAGTCTTGTAGGGCTGTGAGTCAGATCGATGACTCTGTTCTGTTTAACAGCAAGAGGAGGAACAACACTTATAAGATCAGACTATCTGAGTTGGAAACTCAGAAAATAAAGTTCTTTCTTTCTGTCAATGAAGAGCAATGAGTATGGCATAGGCGGTTAGGGCATGCCAGCATGAGATAGATTTCTCAGTTGAGTAAGCTTGACCTTGTCAGGGGCTTACCCACTCTGAAGTTCTCTTCAGATGCTCTTTGTGAAGGATGTCAGAAAGGAAAATTTACAAAAGTCCCTTTCAAGGCAAAGAATGTTGTTTCCACCTCAAGGCCGTTGGAACTTCTGCATATCGACCTCTTTGGACCAGTGAAAATTGAGTTTATAGGTGGCAAAAGATACGGGATGGTCATTGTTGATAACTATAGCCGCTGGACATGGGTAAAATTTCTATCCCGCAAGGATGAGTCTCATTCTGTGTTCTCTATCTTTAGTGCCCAAGTGCAAAACGAGAAGGCTTGCAGAATTATGCGTGTCAGAAGTGATCATGGTGGAGAGTTTGAGAATGACAAGTTTGAGAGTCTGTTTGATTCCTATGGAATTGCACATGATTTCTCTTGTCCTAGAACTCCTCAACAGAATGGGTTATTGAGAGGAAGAATAGAACTCTTCAAGAGATGGCCAGAACCATGCTTTAAGAAACTGACATGGCAAAGCACTTCTGGGCTGAGGCAGTAAACACAACATGTTACATTCAGAATAGGATCTCTATCAGACCAATTCTGAATAAGGCTCCTTATGAATTGTGGAAGAAAGTAAAACCCAACATTTCTTACTTTCATCCTTTTGGTTGTGTTTGCTATGCTCTGAATACTAAGGATAGAGTGCATAAGTTTGATTCTAAATCTTCTAAATGTCTATTACTTGGTTACTCTGAACATTCTAAAGGCTTTTAGAATTTATAATACAGATGCTAAAACTATTGAAGAATCTATTCATGTTAGATTTGATGATAAGCTTGACTCTGATCAGTCAAAGCTAGTTGAAAAGTTTGCAGATATGAGTATAAATGTTTCTGATAAAGGCAAAGCTCCAAAGGAAGCTGAGCCAGAGGAAGACTCTCTAGAGGATGTTGGTCCCTCTGATTCACAACCTCAGAGGAAGAGCAGAATTGTTGCCTCTCACCCTAAGGAGTTGATTCTGGGAAACAAAGATGAACCAGTCAGAACCAGATCAGCATTCAGACCCTCTGAAGAGACTCTGCTTAGTGTGAAAGGATTGGTATCCTTAATTGAACCAAAGTCAATTGATGAAGCTCTTCAAGACAAAGACTGGATTCTGGAAATGGAAGAAGAATTGAATCAAATCTCCAAGAATGATGTCTGGAACCTTGTCAAGAAACCTCAAGGCGCTCACATTATTGGAACCAAATGGGTTTTCAGAAACAAGCTGAATGAAAAAGGAGATGTAGTCAGAAACAAAGCAAGGCTAGTTGCTCAAGGCTACAGTCAGCAAGAAGGAATAGATTATACTGAAACATTTGCTCCAGTAGCAAGATTAGAAGCTATCAGACTGCTTATCTCACTCAGTGAATTACAACATAATTCTTTATCAGATGGATGTTAAGAGTGCCTTTCTGAATGGATACATCTCAGAGGAAGTGTATGTGCACCAACTGTAAGGCCCGAGTTTTTAAGTTTATGCTAAGTGAATAAACTTCTTATTCACGATTAGGGTTGATGTAATGTGAAGGGAAACCTGAACGAAAGTTTATTAAATGAAATATATTTATGAAGGAGAAAGTTCAGGAAAAGTTCAAGGATTTCATTATGATCGATAAAAGTTATAGCACGATCGTTACACGCTTAAACCTAGGTCAGAAACCCTAGTATATAGCTAATTTTCACTTTTAGGCACGATGGCAGTTAATTCCAAAAATCTTCAGAGAAATGTTAGAACTTCTCTTTTTCCATATATCACGATCGTCTCGAGGCGAAACTCTAGGATCTACGAACGTCCGATTCCAATCATCGGAAGTTTGCCGAAACCGAAACCCTGGTATTTCAAAACCCTAGAATCACCCGACTATGGGGACTTTATCTATTCAGAGCTTCAAATGAATATTCTACACGCGTACACCTATTTCTCTTGATGATTTCAATCTTTCTTCCGAAGGAAGTTTTCTATTCCGACATTCGATGCAAAAAGCAACTTATCGGGTAAAATAGTTTTATACCGACTATGCATTAGTTGCCAAAAATACAAGGAGACCTCTTTATAGTTTTGGAATTCTGTTGCCAAAATATATCTATTAATTCACGGAGAATGACGCCGGAAAAATCAGATTCGCGAAACTTTCTTTTTCCCGCGAATTTCCAACCTTTATATATAGCAAAGAAAGGAAGAAAAACTCAAATTCTCCTCCATTTTCTCTCTTCAAACCCGCGGCCAAGAACAAGGAAGAAGGAAGAAGAGTTTTTGTTCAAACCTTGCTTGATCGTCGATCAATCAGTTGCTGCTTCAAGGCTTCGAGGTATAGTCGCTAATCCTTACCTCTGATCGCTTTTTCCATAGCTTTTCTGTAGAGTTTTCTGAGTGGATAGTTTATGTGTTTTTGCAAAACTATCCTGAATCTTTCATTTCTGATTCTAAACCTCTTCCTTATGCGCCCAAGATCACTTCTGCCGGGTTAGATTTTCCGTTATGTCGCCGGAATTCCGCCGGAATCGATTTGAACCTAAAATACCCATTTTTGGAGTTTTTGGTGTAAAGCTTCAACCTTTAGGCTGAAAACTATCGCCTTAGCTTAGTTCTAGTAGGATTAGTTGTCATAAACGTCGTTGGTGACGTCCCTGCAAAATTTTATTTTTGGGATTTCAGTTTTGAAAATCCTAAGTTAAAAATCATGACCAAAATACCCCTGCGACAGTTTTCGATCCGATAATTTTTCCGAGTTCAGAATACCCTTAGTTACGGCTTATGAAAGCATAGGAACCAAGTTTGATCGAAGAAAAATCGAGCCCCTTAATTGTGAAAAGTGGCCGAGCCTATTAGAGGGGGAGGAGGAAATTTCCTTTTCCGAAAACTTGTCCTTTCGCGCTAGTTTATCGTACCTTAGGGTATAGATTACTTCGAGTAACCATAGTAAGTATCGATAGCTTAGTTTTCGATAGATTCTTATAGTATTCTGTGATTTTATTGTAAAGGTGCTTTTGAGGATTTCTCTGAGGAACAACACTTTGAGTGCGAGGAAGCGCTTGACGATCATACTGGAGAACCTTCAGGTGAGGGCTTCTTGTAACACCCCGACTTCCAGGTGTCACTTTAGTAACCAAAAATAAACTTTACGCGGAAAACAGGTAAATTTTTTTCGTTTCTTTCCTTTAAATCAAAGCGATAAAGAAGTAGAGACAACACCCAACAACTAAACTAACCGATATACAAATATATATACATCTGTGCAGCCTCGGCTGCACTCCATGTCACGCGAAGCCGCAGTGACTCCAAAGTAGTACGCCCGCAGGCAAATATACAAACCAGAACTGTGAGTAAAAGTATCAAAATACAGTTATCCAAGAGAAAGTCGGCACTCAAAAATGGCCTGAAAGGAAGACCCCTATACTCCGACAGACTCTCTGTGATCCTCCTCAAAAGAACCACATAAAAAGCCACACATCGGAACCTACCCTGTCCCAACAAGAAACTGACGATCAGAGCTCTACACAAAAATGTCGCTAATCCTAACCTACCCTCCCAGCTCAGCTCACCAATCATCCTCCTCCTCATCGCTGCTCGGCGAGTAGCTCTCCCCACTGCTCTCGGAGTCAGAGTCGGAATCCACCGTAATCATCTCGGTGTCCAAGTCCATAACCTCCCTCCTCACTGTCCTGCGCACCGCCCTAGTCGAGCCGGTCTCCACATCCACCTCTCCTGTGAGAACATCCTCCTCCTCCACCCTCATCAAGGGGTCCACACGGTAGCCGTGCGGTGAAGAGAAAGATAAGAGACGTGAGACAGATGGGACAACAGACTCCCTCCTCGGCTGTACGAGCCTAGAGGACGACGCCACGTCGGTAGAAGCGATGGCAGTAGCCGGAGGTGGCACAACAGGTGTAGAAGCAGCAGCAGGCTCGATCTCCTCTGGGTCCTCCTCAACAGTAGGTGAAGTCGGAGGTGGTGCAGGTGGTGCATGTCCAGTGCCTGGTCCACAATGAACTGAGGGCGGCAAGTCAAAACTCAGCTCCATACGCCGTAGCACTCCGCTCGTCAGGCGTCCTCGCTCATCCGTCCGGTCCTCCATGACCCTTCCCCTATACGTCGCCCGGTGACCAGCCACATCGATCACCCAAGCGGTGGGGGCATCCCTATCCAGCAACTCATATCTGATCCCCCCCGAGGGAGAGACCGTCGAGAACCAGTCGGCCATCGACATCTGGCAGCAGGCCGACCGCCCAAAGACAAACATACAGACAAAGCCAAGGCGCTAGGGTCAACTCACAGCAATAAGTACATATACACACAACATGTGACAGGGTATATATATAAGTTGTTATATAAGCATATAAATAATCCTAGCATGTTATGGCTCTAACATTACTTCAATAAACAAACAGCACACAGTCTCAGTCAGCATGAATGTATGCGTGAAATGCACAATATGAATCCGGATTTGTGACGCGTTCCCGTTCGCCACAAGTGAAGCATTTTCACTATGGATGGACCATTCCCGTTATCCATCCTGGATGAAATCCATCCTGGATGAACCATTCCCGTTATTCATCCTTGGTGAACCATTCCCGTTATTCACCGAATGATGAACCATTCCCGTTATTCATCATTAATGCAAGGTGAACCATTCCCGTTATTCACCATGATATGCACAGGTGAACCATTCCCGTTATTCACCCGATTGAATGCAACGTGGTTAGCCAAACAACGAATCGCCCTTACCACGAAAGTGTCTAGCTCACAACCCAATCTCAACCAAACCCAATGAGTTAGTGTCGGTCAATACAACACAACTCGGAGTAAGTGTCGGTCAATACAACACCGCTCCAACAACAAGAGAACCCAAGGGATTAATGTCGGTCAATACAACACAACCCCATCAACAAGAGTACGTAAAGTACTCGGTGACTTTCAGTCATCACCATAGCTCACCTTGGTGGCTTTCCCCAATTCCAATAACTCACAACAAAGGTCGACTTTTCCCCGTCTTTCGTAAATATTTTCCCCTTCAATTTTCCTATACTTAAACGTTAATAAAAAAAATGATTTCAGTTCAGATTAGTCAGGTTATGAGTTTATTTCTCAAAATCTAGGTTTCCCAAGTCTTTAGTTTACAAAATTCCATTCATTCTAGGTTTTCCGAAAACCAACCACCCAAAAGAAGTTTCTCGGGGAAAGTCTAAGAATTCCAACAAATACCAGCAAGTGGCTAAGTCTCAAACCCCTCGTTTGAACTTGCCTAGGGTTGTTCATCCAACCCGAAACATCAAAGATCACCAGATCAATGAATCTCCACTCCGAAGTCGCGTCAAAACGCACAATCCAACAAAGCACAACATCACAACATCAGTTCATCAACATAATCAACATCAAAGTAAAGCATAAGTCGAATTGATCGACGCCTATCATGCATTCATAGCTAATATATATGTAAGTTGCCCTAACCTCGAGCTGTTCCAGCTTCGAAATCAAGGTTGTCCTCAAACAGTTGCTCTGAATATTCCAAAGTTCCTTCAACTGAACCTCGGAGAAAAACAAAGCAGAATTCAAACAAAATCGATTAGTTCGATCGTAAAACAATACATAAACGATAGACAAAGCATCAAAGCTTCAGAATACGACAAACGGGTACGAAAGGACAAGTTTTCGAAAACGAAAAACTCCCCTCCCCTTAGGAAAACCCACGGCCATAAGGAGAAAAGGGCTTCGGCTCTTTTTCTTCGATCAAATCAGTTTACAAGGTAGTTTTAGGGTAAAACTAAGGCAAAGAAACTGTCAGAACAATTTTCGGACAATCGGGCCGAAATACGACTACGCAGGGGCATTTTGGTCCAAAATAAAGGCTCAAAACTTCAAAGTTATCAGTTCTGAAAACAAATTTGACAGCAACGATCCTCATGACATCCGTGACAACAAATCCTAAAGGCACGAAGTCAGATTAAGTCTTTACGACAATAAAGTTTCGAAATGTGAGACAAAAAGAGTTTTGAGTCAATTTTTCAGATCCTGGACAAATGAATCGAAATCAGAGTTTACTGACAAAGGTTTTAGACTCAGGGAAACATAAGGAACATAACCCAAGCGAGAAATCAGAGAAATCGGACAATTTTAGAAAAAGCTCAAAACTTAGAGCACAGAAACGGCTTCAGAAACGCAACAGAAACAACAATCAGAGGCAGGAATCGTGTTAGTTACCTTGATACCTAGAAGTAGGGACGAACTGCACGAAGATTGGTCAAGGTTTCGCGAAATCTCCTTCTCCCCCCAAGCTCTCCACAATCTCGGCCAAAATGGTGAAAATGAAGAGGATATTAGCTTTTTCGCCTATTTATAGGCGGGTGAAATCGCGGGAAAATGAAAATTTCGCGATTCCGATTTTTGCAGCACGATCACCGAGAAATTCTAAGAGATATTCTGGCGTCAAAAATCCAGAACTCAAAACAAATATCTAGGATTTGGGAAAAACGATATCGAAAAACTCAAAAGCGGTGTCGGTTAATCTGCCCCGAAAAACTACTTTTTGCTGTGATGCTCAAACGACAAAACTTCCAACAGAAGAAAGATTGGAAATGTCGAAACAAGTCTGGCAACGCGGACGGAATCTTCGTTAGAAGTCCCGAATAGAAAAAGTCTTCATCCATTGCTCGAAAATAGGGTTTCGAAGCAAAGAAATTAGCGTCGGCGGACATCCGAAAAGTGAAACCTATCGTGCGTACAGTCCAGAGTTCCGAAATGAAACGCTGGTCGATGGAAAAATAAAGAGAATCTTTAAATTTTCCGAGAGTTCGAAATCTCACTCAAAACGTTGCTTTAAGAGCGAAATAGCCTATTCTGGACACGCTCGCCATAAGGCAGGTGTGCAGACGACTCGCACTAACTCCGAAAACAACTACGCAACATTCCTCAAGCAATTCCTGAACTTTCTTCTTCATTAATCTTCCTCAAATATCAACCTCCTGTCACGCTTACACTGATTCTACGCGTGAGTCGGAAACTAGCTTGTTCTGAAAATCCAGGTCTTACAATACTCCCCTCCAAAAAGAAAGTTTCGTCCTCGAAACTCAGAGTTCAGCAAAAAGTCCGGGGTACAATTCCTTAATCTTATCTTCCAATTCCCATGTAGCATCCCCCGTATCCTTGTTCCATATCACCTTTACCAACGGAATCTGCTTTCCCCTCAGCTGTTTCACCCTTCTATCCCCAATACTCACTGGCGGTGTCTCAAAAGTCAAATCATCCTTCAGTTCAACGTTGTCTGGCACGATCACATGAGTCGGGTCTGGAATGTACTTCCTCAACTGCGACACATGAAATACATCATGAATGTTGGAAAGAAATGGCGGTAGTGCAATCTGATACGCAACTGGTCCAACACGTCGAGTGATTTGATAAGGCCCAATAAACTTTGGCGCAAGTTTCCTTGACTTAATAGCTCGTCCAACCCCCGTAGTCTGAGTAACTCGTAAAAACACATGGTCACCTTCCTCAAACTCTAGGGTTCTACGTCTCTGATCAGCATAGCTCTTCTGTCTGCTCTGTGAAGCTCTCATCTGTTCTCTGATCTGCTTAACCTTCTCAGTCGTCTGTTGCAGCATTTCTGGCCCAATCAACAAACTCTCCCCATCTTGATACCAACACAAAGGTGTCCTACACTTCCGACCATACAAAGCTTCATACGGTGCCATCCCAATGCTCGCATGGAAACTATTGTTGTAGGTGAATTCAACCAATGGCAGAAGATCATCCCAGCTTCCTCTGTTATCTAGCACACAAGCTCGTAGTAGATCCTCTAGCGACTGAATAGTTCTCTCTGTTTGCCCGTCCGTTTGTGGATGATACGCCGAACTCAACCTCAGCTTGGTTCCTAACGCATCATGAAGAGCTCCCCAAAAGTGCGAAGTAAACTTTGGATCCCGATCAGACACAATACTTGTCGGAACTCCATGTAGTCTCACAATCTCCGCCACATAGATCTCGGCCAACTTCTCCACATTGTAGGTAGTTCTCACTGGTAGAAAATGCGCTGACTTGGTCAAACGATCTACAATCACCCAGATCGAATCGTGTCTCTTCTGTGTTCTTGGCAAAGCCACCACAAAATCCATGGATATACTATCCCATTTCCATTCTGGCACGTCTAAGCTCTGTAGCATACCAGCAGGTCTTTGATGCTCTACCTTTGCCTTCTGACAAGTCAAACATGCAGCTACATACTCGGCCACTTGTTTCTTCATTCCTGGCCACCAGAAATTCAGCTTCAAATCTTGATACATCTTGGTCATTCCCGGATGAATACTCCATTTGCTCTTGTGCCCTTCATCCATGATCATCCTTCTCAGTTCTGAATTATTGGGTACACACACTCTGTCTTTGCATCTTAAAATATCATCCGTTCCGATCTTGAATTCCGGGTCTTTCCCTTGATTTACCAAGTTCCTCTTCTCCAGCAGAAACTCATCTTGCAGTTGTTGCTCTCTAATCTCTTCCATCAGTCCACTGGCAATTCTGATCATACCGAACTTCAACTTTCCCTCAGACGGTGTCACACCTAGACTCATATCTCGAAATTGCTCCAGTAACTCCAGCTCTTTAACCATCATTGACGAGACATGCATCTTTCTGCTCAAAGCATCAGCAACTACATTCGCCTTCCCAGGGTGATATTGCAACGTAAACTCATAGTCTTTGATGAACTCCATCCATCTTCGTTGCCTCATGTTCAGCTCCTTCTGATCAAACAAGTATTTAAGACTCTTGTGATCGCTAAATATCGTGAAAGTACAACCATAGAGGTAATGTCTCCAGATCTTCAGCGCAAACACAATGGCAGCTAACTCCAAATCATGAGTCGGATAGTTCCTCTCATGCGTCTTCAACTGTCTCGAAGCATACGCCACCACTTTTCGATGTTGCATCAGCACACATCCCAAGCCTTGATACGAAGCATCACAATAAACTTCATAAGGTTCTTCTGGTTGCGGCAAAATAAGCACAGGTGACGTCGTCAAACGTTCCTTCAGAGTCTGAAAACTTGATTCACACGCCTCAGTCCATGCAAAAGGTTGATCCTTCCTCGTTAGTTGAGTCAAAGGTCCAACGATCTTGGCAAATCCCTCAATGAAGCGTCTATAGTATCCAGCCAAACCCACAAAACTTCTGATTTCTGTCACTGTCTTCGGTTGCTCCCAAGCCAAAACAGTCTCTACTTTCGCCGGATCCACAGCTATGCCTTCCTTTGAGATAACGTGGCCTAAGAAATTGACTTTCTCCAGCCAAAATTCACACTTAGAAGGGTTCGCATACAGCTTCTTCTCTCTCAACACTTGTAGAACTTGGCGCAAATGTCCTTCATGTTCCGTTGCATCCTTCGAGTATATCAGTATATCATCAATAAACACCACCACAAACCGATCTAAGAATTCATGGAAGATGCGGTTCATGTAATCCATGAAGACAGCAGGTGCATTTGTCACTCCAAACGGCATCACTAGGTACTCGTAGTGTCCGTAGCGTGTTCTGAATGCAGTCTTCGGTATATCCTCAGTCTTCACTCTGATCTGATGATAGCCTGATTTCAAATCTATCTTCGAAAATACAGCAGCCCCTCGTAATTGATCCATCAAATCATCTATCCTCGGCAACGGGTATCTGTTCTTGATCGTCGCCTTGTTCAGTTGTCGATAATCCACACATAATCTCGACCTTCCGTCTTTCTTCTTAACTAACAACACTGGCGCTCCCCACGGTGAAACACTTGGTCGAATGAATCCTTTTGCCGAAAGATCCTCCAACTGAGATTTCAACTCCGCTAACTCCGCAGGTGCCATACGGTAAGGTGCGATCGAAATCGGTCCGGTTCCGGGTACAATGTCGATCACAAACTCCACATCGCGTACAGGCGGCAGTCCAGGTACATCTCCAGGAAAAACATCCGCAAAATCTCGAACCACCGGAATACCTTGAATATCCGATTCCTTCTTCCCCTCCAGACTTAGCAATGAAAAGTACTTCTGAGTGCCCTCGCTCAACGATGCACTAATGTGGTTAATAGAAAGATACTCGAAAAGATCCGAGTCTGGGAACACCACTTTCTTTCGACTACAGTCCAAAAGACAATGGTAGTGGGATAACCAATCCATCCCGAGGATTACATCTAGGTTTTTAAGGGGTAGACATACTAGGTTGGCATGAAAAGTTCTATCTTTATATACTACTGAACAGTGCATGCATGCGGCATTAGCAATTAGAGTCCTAGCAGGTGTAGTTACCATAAGATCAAAACTCAAAGTAGTAATAGGCAGATGCAGTCTTGATACGCAATCCTTAGAGACAAATGAATGAGTTGCACCAGAATCAAAGAGTACAGTTAGAAGATTACCGTCAATTTCACATTCCCCTCTGATCAACCCATCAGCTCCTTCAGCTTCTTCTCCATCCATGGTATACACTCTTCCCTTCGCCACTGGGCGCTTCCCACTAACAGCATTCACAGCCGGTTCAACCTTCGGTGCCTTGCATTCCGTAGCCAGATGCCCAGATTTATTGCAGTTGTAGCATCTTGGTGGCCTCGTGCAATTGTTTGCATAGTGCCCGGTTCCTCCACACCGGAAACAAGTCACTTCACGGTTTGGGGTACGGCTTCCCGACCCTCCTGAAGTAGCAGCAGCCATCGGCTTGTAAGATCCCGGGGTAAACCCTCTCCCCGCAGGTCGTTGATATGGCTTCCTCGCCTGAAACCTCCCTTTTCCCTGAAAACTCTGTGGTGTCGACCTCGCCGGTCCTCCTGTTCCAGCCCTGTTGTATCTCCGATTCTTCATCAATTCCACCTCAGTTGCCTTCTCAACCAATGCCTGGAATCTCATGATCCCCAATGGTCTCACCGAATCTTCAATATCGGGCCTCAATCCCCTCACAAATCTCTTGCACATGTAGGGTTCATCAACTTGATCACGGAAAAACCGAAAGTACTTTGCCAGAGACTCTAACTTGGCAGCATACTCCGGAATGGTCATGCTTCCTTGTTTCAGAGTCAGAAACTGTGATTCACGCTCGTCACGAGCACTGTCTGGGAAATACTTCTCGAGAAAAGCAGTTCGAAAAGAATTCCAGTTCACCTCCACATGATTTGCCTCCATCATTCCTCTGGCGCCTCTCCACCAGTATTCAGCATCTCCCAACAACAGATAGGTTGCCAGCCCCACCTTGGCTCCCTCAGCAGTCTGTAACACTCCAAAGATCTTCTCAATCTCCTCTATCCAGAGTTCCGCTTTGTCCGGGTCAGTACCTCCCGAAAACTTAGGCGGATCCTGTCTCCTGAAGTCATTCAACCCTCTGTTCTGATCCAGAGTCGCCTCCCTCTGACGCTGGTGTTGATCACGCGCTTCCTCCGCAGCACGTCTCAAAGCATTGTCATTCGCTTGGTTAGTCATTGCCTGGGCCATAGTGGCCATCATCTCTGCTAGCTGATTCGTGTTCACCATCGTCTGTTAGCCCCAAGAAAACTGTTAGTCCTAATCGTAGAATAGCACCAAACTATTACATATGGTTAAACAACCATGCAATCAATTAGAACGAAAAATCGTCCTGCAGACAATCAATTTTCACTCTTTGCAGAGTCACACAACCTAGCACAGAAGACCTATTCCCCAAAGACTCCCAAAAGACTCGACTAAGCTCTGATACCACAATGTAACACCCCGACTTCCAGGTGTCACTTTAGTAACCAAAAATAAACTTTACGCGGAAAACAGGTAAATTTTTTTCGTTTCTTTCCTTTAAATCAAAGCGATAAAGAAGTAGAGACAACACCCAACAACTAAACTAACCGATATACAAATATATATACATCTGTGCAGCCTCGGCTGCACTCCATGTCACGCGAAGCCGCAGTGACTCCAAAGTAGTACGCCCGCAGGCAAATATACAAACCAGAACTGTGAGTAAAAGTATCAAAATACAGTTATCCAAGAGAAAGTCGGCACTCAAAAATGGCCTGAAAGGAAGACCCCTATACTCCGACAGACTCTCTGTGATCCTCCTCAAAAGAACCACATAAAAAGCCACACATCGGAACCTACCCTGTCCCAACAAGAAACTGACGATCAGAGCTCTACACAAAAATGTCGCTAATCCTAACCTACCCTCCCAGCTCAGCTCACCAATCATCCTCCTCCTCATCGCTGCTCGGCGAGTAGCTCTCCCCACTGCTCTCGGAGTCAGAGTCGGAATCCACCGTAATCATCTCGGTGTCCAAGTCCATAACCTCCCTCCTCACTGTCCTGCGCACCGCCCTAGTCGAGCCGGTCTCCACATCCACCTCTCCTGTGAGAACATCCTCCTCCTCCACCCTCATCAAGGGGTCCACACGGTAGCCGTGCGGTGAAGAGAAAGATAAGAGACGTGAGACAGATGGGACAACAGACTCCCTCCTCGGCTGTACGAGCCTAGAGGACGACGCCACGTCGGTAGAAGCGATGGCAGTAGCCGGAGGTGGCACAACAGGTGTAGAAGCAGCAGCAGGCTCGATCTCCTCTGGGTCCTCCTCAACAGTAGGTGAAGTCGGAGGTGGTGCAGGTGGTGCATGTCCAGTGCCTGGTCCACAATGAACTGAGGGCGGCAAGTCAAAACTCAGCTCCATACGCCGTAGCACTCCGCTCGTCAGGCGTCCTCGCTCATCCGTCCGGTCCTCCATGACCCTTCCCCTATACGTCGCCCGGTGACCAGCCACATCGATCACCCAAGCGGTGGGGGCATCCCTATCCAGCAACTCATATCTGATCCCCCCCGAGGGAGAGACCGTCGAGAACCAGTCGGCCATCGACATCTGGCAGCAGGCCGACCGCCCAAAGACAAACATACAGACAAAGCCAAGGCGCTAGGGTCAACTCACAGCAATAAGTACATATACACACAACATGTGACAGGGTATATATATAAGTTGTTATATAAGCATATAAATAATCCTAGCATGTTATGGCTCTAACATTACTTCAATAAACAAACAGCACACAGTCTCAGTCAGCATGAATGTATGCGTGAAATGCACAATATGAATCCGGATTTGTGACGCGTTCCCGTTCGCCACAAGTGAAGCATTTTCACTATGGATGGACCATTCCCGTTATCCATCCTGGATGAAATCCATCCTGGATGAACCATTCCCGTTATTCATCCTTGGTGAACCATTCCCGTTATTCACCGAATGATGAACCATTCCCGTTATTCATCATTAATGCAAGGTGAACCATTCCCGTTATTCACCATGATATGCACAGGTGAACCATTCCCGTTATTCACCCGATTGAATGCAACGTGGTTAGCCAAACAACGAATCGCCCTTACCACGAAAGTGTCTAGCTCACAACCCAATCTCAACCAAACCCAATGAGTTAGTGTCGGTCAATACAACACAACTCGGAGTAAGTGTCGGTCAATACAACACCGCTCCAACAACAAGAGAACCCAAGGGATTAATGTCGGTCAATACAACACAACCCCATCAACAAGAGTACGTAAAGTACTCGGTGACTTTCAGTCATCACCATAGCTCACCTTGGTGGCTTTCCCCAATTCCAATAACTCACAACAAAGGTCGACTTTTCCCCGTCTTTCGTAAATATTTTCCCCTTCAATTTTCCTATACTTAAACGTTAATAAAAAAAATGATTTCAGTTCAGATTAGTCAGGTTATGAGTTTATTTCTCAAAATCTAGGTTTCCCAAGTCTTTAGTTTACAAAATTCCATTCATTCTAGGTTTTCCGAAAACCAACCACCCAAAAGAAGTTTCTCGGGGAAAGTCTAAGAATTCCAACAAATACCAGCAAGTGGCTAAGTCTCAAACCCCTCGTTTGAACTTGCCTAGGGTTGTTCATCCAACCCGAAACATCAAAGATCACCAGATCAATGAATCTCCACTCCGAAGTCGCGTCAAAACGCACAATCCAACAAAGCACAACATCACAACATCAGTTCATCAACATAATCAACATCAAAGTAAAGCATAAGTCGAATTGATCGACGCCTATCATGCATTCATAGCTAATATATATGTAAGTTGCCCTAACCTCGAGCTGTTCCAGCTTCGAAATCAAGGTTGTCCTCAAACAGTTGCTCTGAATATTCCAAAGTTCCTTCAACTGAACCTCGGAGAAAAACAAAGCAGAATTCAAACAAAATCGATTAGTTCGATCGTAAAACAATACATAAACGATAGACAAAGCATCAAAGCTTCAGAATACGACAAACGGGTACGAAAGGACAAGTTTTCGAAAACGAAAAACTCCCCTCCCCTTAGGAAAACCCACGGCCATAAGGAGAAAAGGGCTTCGGCTCTTTTTCTTCGATCAAATCAGTTTACAAGGTAGTTTTAGGGTAAAACTAAGGCAAAGAAACTGTCAGAACAATTTTCGGACAATCGGGCCGAAATACGACTACGCAGGGGCATTTTGGTCCAAAATAAAGGCTCAAAACTTCAAAGTTATCAGTTCTGAAAACAAATTTGACAGCAACGATCCTCATGACATCCGTGACAACAAATCCTAAAGGCACGAAGTCAGATTAAGTCTTTACGACAATAAAGTTTCGAAATGTGAGACAAAAAGAGTTTTGAGTCAATTTTTCAGATCCTGGACAAATGAATCGAAATCAGAGTTTACTGACAGAGGTTTTAGACTCAGGGAAACATAAGGAACATAACCCAAGCGAGAAATCAGAGAAATCGGACAATTTTAGAAAAAGCTCAAAACTTAGAGCACAGAAACGGCTTCAGAAACGCAACAGAAACAACAATCAGAGGCAGGAATCGTGTTAGTTACCTTGATACCTAGAAGTAGGGACGAACTGCACGAAGATTGGTCAAGGTTTCGCGAAATCTCCTTCTCCCCCCAAGCTCTCCACAATCTCGGCCAAAATGGTGAAAATGAAGAGGATATTAGCTTTTTCGCCTATTTATAGGCGGGTGAAATCGCGGGAAAATGAAAATTTCGCGATTCCGATTTTTGCAGCACGATCACCGAGAAATTCTAAGAGATATTCTGGCGTCAAAAATCCAGAACTCAAAACAAATATCTAGGATTTGGGAAAAACGATATCGAAAAACTCAAAAGCGGTGTCGGTTAATCTGCCCCGAAAAACTACTTTTTGCTGTGATGCTCAAACGACAAAACTTCCAACAGAAGAAAGATTGGAAATGTCGAAACAAGTCTGGCAACGCGGACGGAATCTTCGTTAGAAGTCCCGAATAGAAAAAGTCTTCATCCATTGCTCGAAAATAGGGTTTCGAAGCAAAGAAATTAGCGTCGGCGGACATCCGAAAAGTGAAACCTATCGTGCGTACAGTCCAGAGTTCCGAAATGAAACGCTGGTCGATGGAAAAATAAAGAGAATCTTTAAATTTTCCGAGAGTTCGAAATCTCACTCAAAACGTTGCTTTAAGAGCGAAATAGCCTATTCTGGACACGCTCGCCATAAGGCAGGTGTGCAGACGACTCGCACTAACTCCGAAAACAACTACGCAACATTCCTCGAGCAATTCCTGAACTTTCTTCTTCATTAATCTTCCTCAAATATCAACCTCCTGTCACACTTACACTGATTCTACGCGTGAGTCGGAAACTAGCTTGTTCTGAAAATCCAGGTCTTACACTTCTCACTGAATCTCTAGTTAATGCTTAGGGTCGATGTTTTGACATTGTTTACTGTTTATGCACTGGAATTGTGTGTGATTGGAAAATGTTTTCTGAGGCTTCGGCTGACAATGTAGATGATTCATCTACTGAATGTTTTTGAGATTGACTTACATGCTATGTACTATGTGGGTAATCTAGGATGTGTGGTGCATGCTTTATATGCTAAGTGCTAAGTGTTGATGATGCGATTTATTGATATATGACATGTTGTTGATTGTGATGATTTAAATATGCTCTGTACTGGAATCTGAGATTCTGAATGGTGAGAATAGCGGGCAGGTCATGCCGATTTTATTTTGAGAGTTTTGAGAAAGTTTGATAGGACGAACGAGGTTCGGGCCTTAATTTTGTTTAGTGGATCGAGACCTCCTCTGGAAGCGACTTGGGATTGGGAGATCCTGCAAATGTATAAGACTTGCGATAAGACAAAATGGAATCTATTTTATAAAGAAAATTCATAAGACCTTAAATAACCTCAAAATCTTTAAGTAATGATAACAATCTCGAAGGAAGGCATTGGAAGTCAAATCATAGTTTTGGAAAAACGAGGAGTGTCGTCGGATCCAAGTGTTGAGGAGTTTGGTAAGTTCTGAGTATGTTGGTACTTTTTCGCTCGTTGAGCAATTTGTTAGCCATCCAAGGGATGAGCCGAGAAGCTTCACTGAGGCGTGAGACCTTGTGAATGCGGGATACTCCACTGAGGCGTGAGACCTTGTGGAAAGCATGGAACTCCACTGAGGCGTGAGACCTTGTGAGAGCATGAAACTTCACTGAAGCGTGAGACTTCGTGAGAGTATTGATGACCCGAAGAGTCATCGTGAGTGGTTGCACTCGTTTTATGATTATTGTATTTTGTCGCAGAATCGACTTTACCTTAGGGTAAGCTTTTAGAGACATTAATTTAGTTAGAACACGTGGCGACGTGTCGAGTGAGGTCGGAGGCGTTGTTTGGCTAATCACTGCATTGCATGCACTCATTAAGTGGTTTAAACACGGCGAGATACCGGACCACGGCGGATTCCAAAATTGGTTATAAGACCAGGATTTCCGCGTAAGAGCGCTGCTAGGTGACTCTTAGTAGCAGACCGAAATGGCATGCCTTCGGGTTTTATGCTGATCTGACTACATGATGATGTGGGAGTAAGAGGCATCACGGGCCGAAATGGCACCACCGTGGCTGGTGAAGGGCTGATCCGATGATGTCCATCCGTTCCGGATTGCATATTGGTTGACTGGGTTAACCTGCATTGCATATCATGCAACATACATACTAATTTAGTTGTTGAGTGTGATTGTTATTTGTCAATCCTATTTGGAACATGCTATTTGTTATTGTTGTCATTTACATTCGATATGGAACATGCAACCCTAGGAATGACATTTCTAGTTATAAGCCTAAGTGGCTATTTATTACTTGTACCTATTGGGTTTATTATCTACATAGTTCTTTAGAGTTGACCCTCGCGTCTTCTGTGTGTGTTTTGGCGGACAACGCCTTTTGTCAGATGAATATTGCGGATTGGTTCACCATGGTCCACCCTTCGGGGGGGATTAGGTATGAGATGATCGATCAGGACGACCCCGGGTCGTGGGTGGTTGACCCCGCGAGCCATCGAGCGACGTATTCGGGGCGCATCATGGAGGACCACGTGGACAGTGGAGGACTCTTGAGGTCAGGAGTGTTGAGGCGATGCTCTATCAGCTTCAACTTGCCACCGGGCGTTCACTGCGGACCAGGATTCGGAGGAGCACCGCCGCCACCGTCATCTTCAGAGGAGGAGGATCCCTCAGAGGAGATTCCAGTGGGAGTGCCTTCGGCAGGGTCTACTGCACCCTCTGTTGCGATCATTGATGATCAGGGTTCGGGCCCTAAGCCCGTGAGTCCAGCATCGGAGCGCACTGCGGTTGCGAGGGGAGGACGGATAGGGTTAGTAGACTTGGTCGTTCTGGATTCTGATTCAGACGACGATCATGCTAGCACATAGTTTGAGTGGTTGTATGAGCTCCTCGAGTTAGGATTAGTGTAGGAGTAGAGTTTTAGCTCTGACAGTCTTGCTTCATTTGTTACTTAGGGGACAGGGTAGATCCGCCTATAGCTTTTTGTGTGGTTTCCTTACGGGAATCACAGAGAGTTGGTTGGACTTAGGAGGTCTTATTTTCAAGCCATTGGGTCAGCTGATTCTCAGTTTTGAGGGATGGTGTTGCGGGCACTTCACCCTTTTCTTCTGGTTTGTATATATTGCCTTCGGGCGTTACACTTTTCCTTCCGTCACTGGAGGTTTACTCGTGACGAGGTTACTACTACAGCGGGGGCTGTTTATATATTGTATATTAGTTCTGATTTTTGTTATTGTTGGGTTTTATTTAATTCCGTCTTGTCTTAGTTATTATTATAAAAAAAAAAAATATTCACGTTTTTCCGCATTAAGTTTATTTTGGTTACTAAAGTGACGCCACCGAAATCGGGGTGTTACATTGTGGTATCAGAGCACGGTCGTGTCTTTCGGGAGTTGTTGGGGAATAGGTCTTCTGTGCTAGGTTGTGTGACTCTGCAAAGAGTGAAAAATTGATTGTCTGCAAGCGATTTTTCGCTTAAAAATTGATTGAAGTTATTGCTTACTCATATTGTATAGTGATGCTAGATGCTATCTTATGATGAGTACTGACTGTTTGCTTCCTTTAACAGAACATGGTGAACACTAATCAATTAGCGGAGATGATGGCCACTATGGCCCAAGCGGTAACAGCGCAGGCCCAAGCGGTAACAGCACAGGCAAATGATAATGCCATGAGGCGTGCTACTGAAGAAGCACGTGAACAGCATCAACGTCAGAGAGAGATAACTCTGGACCAGAACAAAGGCCTCAATGACTTCAGGAGGCAAAACCCACCAAAGTTCTCTGGTGGTACTGACCCAGACGCAGCGGATCTCTGGATCCAGGAAATCGAGAAGATTTTCGGCGTTCTGCAGACTGTAGAGGGTGCCAAGGTGGGCATGGCGACTTATCTTCTGCTGGGAGATGCTGAATACTGGTGGAAGTGCACCAGGGGGATCATGGAAGCTAACCATGAAGAGATCAACTGGAACTCTTTCCGGGACGCATTCTTGGAGAAATACTTTCCAACAAGTGCTCGGGACGAGCGGGAGTCACAGTTTCTGACCCTCCGTCAGGGGGTTATGTCGGTGCCGGAATTTGCTTCGAAGCTGGAATCCTTGGCGAAGCATTTCCAATTCTTTCATGACCACGTGAACGAGCGCTACATGTGCAAGCGTTTCGTTAATGGACTGAGGCCGGATATTGAGGACTCAGTGAGGCCACTGGGAATCATGCGATTCCAATCATTGGTGGAGAAAGCCACTGAAGTGGAGCTGATGAAGAACCGGAGGGTGAACCGGGCTGGAACTGGAGGGCCGATGAGGTCGGGCTCCCAGAATAATCAGAACAGGGGAAGGTTTCAGAACAGGAGGTCGTATCAGCGTCCTGCTGGTAGAGGGTTTGCCTCGGGATCTTACAGGCCCATGATGGGTGCTGCTGGTGGTTCTGGAGGTCAGACTCAGAACAGGGAGCTGACTTGCTACAAGTGTGGGAGGCCGGGGCACTATGCTCGCGATTGTCCCGACACGAGACCCCAATGCTTCAATTGTCAAAAACCGGGGCACACTGCTGCACAGTGCAGGCTACCAAAGGCGGAACCAACCGTCAACACTGCTAGAGGAAAGCGTCCTGCTGCGAAGGCGAGAGTCTACACCATGGATGGTGAAGATGCTGAGGGAGTCGATGGACTGATTAGAGGCGACTGCGGGATTGACGGTAATCTTCTATCCGTACTTTTTGATTCCGGTGCAACGCATTCTTTTATCTCTAGAGAGTGTGCGATCAGATTAAGACTTCCTATTACTGCTTTGAGCTTCGATCTGATAGTTGCTACTCCTGCCAGGACTCTACTTGCTAATTCAGCATGCATGTATTGTCCGATAACATACAACAATAGGATCTACCATGCTAACCTAGTATGCCTAACTCTTAAGAACCTAGATGTTATCCTAGGAATGGATTGGTTGTCCCGCTATCATTGTCTTTTGGACTGCAACCGAAAGAGAGTGGTATTCCCTGATTCGGATCTTTCCGAGTATCTATCTGCCAATCACATCAGCGTCGCTTTGAACGAGGGATCTCAGGAGTATTCTGTTTTGCTAAGCTTGGAGAGCAAAGGGAACCCAGAAGTTGGCAGTATTCCAGTGGAGAAAGAATTCACGGATGTTTTTCCTGGCGATGTACCTGGATTGCCGCCTGTGCGCGACATTGAGTTTGCTATAGACATCGTACCGGGAACAGGGCCGATTTCGATTGCACCATATCGTATGGCACCTGCGGAGCTAGTGGAATTGAAGTCCCAACTCGAAGATCTTCTGTCGAAGGGATTCATATGACCAAGCGTTTCACCTTGGGGAGCGCCAGTCTTATTGGTGAAGAAGAAGGACGGGAAGTCGAGATTATGTGTCGACTACCGACAATTGAACAAGGTAACCGTCAAGAATAGGTATCCGTTACCTAGGATTGATGATTTGATGGATCAACTACGAGGAGCTACAATATTCTCGAAGATCGACCTGAAGTCGGGTTATCATCAAATCAGGGTCAAGACCGAGGATATCCAGAAGACGGCATTCAGAACCCGTTATGGACACTATGAGTACTTAGTGATGCCATTTGGGGTGACAAATGCGCCGGCAATATTCATGGCTTACATGAATATGACTTTCCATACATTCCTGGATCGATTCGTCGTGGTTGTAACACCCCGATTTCGGTGGCGTCACTTTAGTAACCAAAATAAACTTAATGCGGAAAAACGTGAATATTTTTTTTTTTCGATAATAACTAAGACAAGACTGAATTAAATAAAACCCAAATGCTAAAAGGTAATAAAACTAATATACAATATATAAACAGCCCCCGCTGTAAGTAACAACCTCGTCACGAGTAACCTCCAGTGACGGAAAGAAAACTGTAACGCCCGTAGGCAATATGTACAAACCAAATAAAAAGGTGAAGTGTCCGCAACACCATCCCTCAAAACTGAGAATAAGTCAGCCCAGATGGCCTAAAACAAGACCTCCTAAGTCCAACCAACTCCCTGTGATTCCCGTAAAGAAACCACACAAAAAGCTATAGGTGGGAAACTACCCTGTTCCCAAAGGAACAAATGATGTTCAGAGCTAGGACTCTACTCCTACACTAATCCCATCTCGAGGAGCTCACACTAACACTCAATCCTACATGCTAGCATGATCGTCGTCCGAATTTGAAATCCAGAACGACCTAGTCTATGTACACCATCCGTCCTCCTCTCGCTACCGCGATGCACTCCAGTTCCCGCATCTCAACCCTAGTTCCTCCCGAAGGATGAACCATCATGAATCAGCCCGCCGAAGACATCTGACAAAGGGCGTTTGTTCGCCAAAGCACACACAGAAGACGCGAGGGTCAACTCTAAAGAACTATGTAGATAATAAACCCAATAGGTACAAATAATATATAGCCACTTAGGCTTATAGCTAAAGATGTCATTCCTAGGGTTGCATGTTCCATATCGAACGTAAATGACAACAATAACGAATAGCATGTTCCAAATAGGATTGACAAATAACAATCACACTCGACAACTAAATTAGTATGTATGTTGCATGATATGCAATGCAGGTTAACCCAGTCAACCAATATGCAATCCGGAACGGATGGACATCATCGGATCAGCCCTTCACCAGCCACGGTGGTGCCATTTCGGCCCGTGATGCCTCTTACTCCCACATCATCATGTAGTCAGATCAGCATAAAACCCGAAGGCCTGCCATTTCGGTCTGCTACTAAGAGTCACCTAGCAGCGCTCTTACGCGGAAATCCTGGTCTTATAACCAATTTTGGAATCCGCCGTGGTCCGGTATCTCGCCGTGTTTAAACCACTTAATGAGTGCATGCAATGCAGTGATTAGCCAAACAACGTCTCCGACCTCACTCGACACGTCGCCACGTGTTCTAGCTAAATTAATGTCTCTAAAAGCTTACCCTAAGGTAAAGTCGATTCTGCGACAAAATACAATAATCATAAAATGAGTGCAACCACTCACGATGACTCTTCGTGTCATCAATACTCTCACGAAGTCTCACGCTTCAGTGAAGTTTCATGCTCTCACAAGGTCTCACGCCTCAGTGGAGTTCCATGCTTTCCACAAGGTCTCACGCCTCAGTGGAGTATCCCGCATTCACAAGGTCTCACACCTCAGTGAAGCTCCTCGGCTCATTCCTTGGATGGCTAACAAACTGCTCAACGAGCGAAGGAGTACCAACATACTCAGAACTTACCAAACTCCTCAACACTTGGATCCGACGACACTCTTCGCTTTTCCAAAACTATGATTTGACTTCCAATGCCTTCCTTCGAGGTTGTTATCATTACTTAAAGATTTTGAGGTTATTTAAGGTCTTATGAATTTTCTTTATAAAATAGATTCCCTTTTGTCTTATCGCAAGTCTTATACATTTGCAGGATCTCCCAATCCCAAGTCGCTTCCAGAGGATGTCTCGATCCACTAAACAAAATTAAGGCCCGAACCTCGTTCGTCCTATCAAACTTTCTCAAAACTCTCAAAATAAAATCGGCATGACCTGCCCGCTATTCTCACCATTCAGAATCTCAGATTCCAGTACAGAGCATATTTAAATCATCACAATCAACAACATGTCATATATCAATAAATCGCATCATAAACACTTAGCACTTAGCATATAAAGCATGCACCACACATCCTAGATTACCCACATAGCACATAGCATGTAAGACAATCTCAAAAACATTCAGTAGATGAACCATCTACATTGTCAGCCGAAGCCTCAGAAAACATTTTCCAATCACACACAATTCCAGTGCATAAACAGTAAACAATGTCGAAACATCGACCCTAAGCATTAACTAGAGATTCAGTGAGAAACCCTCACCTGCAGATTCTCCAGGATTATCTTCTAACTCTTCCTCACAAGCAAAGCGTTGCTCCTCAGGAAATTCCTCAAAAGTTCCTTTAAAGCAAAGTCACAGAAATACTATCAGAATCTATCGAGAACTAAGCTATCGATACTTACTAAGGTTACACGAAGTAATCTATACTCTAAGGTACGATAATCTAGCGCGAAAGACAAGTTTTCGGAAAAGGAAATTTTCCTCCTCCCCCTTAATAGGGCTCGGCCACTTTAGGTAATTGTGGGGCTCGATTTTTCTTCGATCAAACTTGGTTCCTATGCTATCATTAGCCGTAACTAAGGGTATTCTGAACTCGGAAAAATTATCGGATCGAAAACTGTCGCAGGGGTATTTTGGTCATGATTTTTAACTTAGAAATTTCAAAACTGAAATCCCAAAAACCAAATTTTGCAGGGACGTTACTAACGACGTTTATGACAACTAATCCTACTAACACTAAGCTAAGGCGATAGTTTTTTAGCCTAAAGGTTGAAGCTTTACCTCAAAAACTCCAAAAATGGGTATTTAAGGCTAAAATTGATTCCGGCGGAATTCCGGCGACATAACGGAAAATCTAATCCGGCAGAAGTGATCTTGGGCACATATAGAAGAGGTTTAGAATCAGAAATGAAAGATTCAGGATAGTTTTGCAAAAACCCATAAACTATCCACTCAGAAAACTCTACAGAAAAGCTATGGAAAAAGCGATCAGAGGTAAGGATTAGCGACTATACCTCGAAACCTTGAAGCAGCAACTGATTAATCAACGATCAAGCAAGGATTGAACAAAATCTTCTTCTCCTCCTCTCCTCTCAAATTCGCGGCCTCCTTGGATGAAATGGGTAAGATATTTGTTTTTTTCTCATTTCTTGGCTATATATAGAGGTTGGCAAAACGCGGTAAAATGAAAGTTTCGCGAATCTGATTTTTCCGGCGTCATTCTCCGTGAATTCTAAGATAGGTTTTGGCGAAAGAATTCCAAAACTAAAATGAGGTCTCTTTGTATTTTTGGCAACTAAAGCATAGTCGGTATAAAACTATTTTACCCGATAAGTTGCTTTTTGCATCGAATGTCGGAATAGAAAACTTCCTTCGGAAGAAAGATTGAAATCATCAAGAGAAATGGGTGTACGCGTGTAGAATATTCATTTGAAGCTCTGAATAGATAAAGTCTTCATTGTCGAGAAATTCTAGGGTTTTGAAATACCAGGGATTCGGTTTCGGCAAACTTCCGATGATTGGAATTGGACGTTCGTAGATCCTAGAGTTTCGCCTCGAAACGATTGTGATATATGGAAAAAGAGAAGTTCTAACATTTCTCTGAAGATTTTTGGAATTAACTTCCGTCGTGCCTATAAATGAAAATTAGCTATATATTAAGGTTTCTGACCTAGGTTTAAGCGTATAACGATCGTGCTATAACTTTTATCGACTTCGATACGATCCTTTGACTTTTCCTGAACTTTCTCCTTCATAAATATATTTCATTTGGTAAACTCTAGTTCAGGTTTCCTTTCACAATACATCAACCCTAATCGTAAATGGAAATCTCTTCCACTGATCCTAAGCTTAAAATCTTGGGTCTTACAGTGGTGTTTATCGACGACATTCTGATCTATTCAAAGAATGCTGAAGACCATGAGGAGCACTTGCGACAAGTTTTACAAGTGCTGAGGGAGAAGGAGTTGTATGCCAATCCTTCTAAGTGCGAATTTTGGCTCAAAGAGGTAAAATTCTTAGGCCATGTGATCTCTAAGGAGGGGATAGCTGTGGATACAGCAAAGGTAGAGACCGTATTGTCTTGGGAACGGCCAAAGACAGTGATTGAGATCAGAAGTTTTGTCGGTTTAGCGGGATACTATCGTCGCTTTATCGAGAATTTCGCGAAGATTGTTGGACCGTTGACTCAACTGACGAGGAAGGACCAACCTTTTGCATGGACTGAAGCGTGCGAGACTAGCTTTCAGACGATGAAGGAACGGTTGACGACGTCACCTGTACTCGTCTTACCGCAACCGGAGGAACCTTATGAGGTATACTGTGATGCTTCGCATCAAGGTTTGGGATGTGTGCTGATGCAACATCGGAAGGTGGTTGCTTATGCTTCAAGACAACTGAAGGTGCATGAGAAGAATTATCCGACTCATGACTTGGAACTAGCTGCAATCGTATTTGCGCTGAAGATTTGGAGACATCACTTATATGGATGCAATTTCACCATATTTAGTGATCATAAGAGCTTGAAGTACTTGTTTGAGCAGAAGGAGCTGAACATGAGGCAGCGCCGGTGGATGGAATTTCTCAAAGATTACGAGTTCACTCTGCAATATCATCCTGGAAAGGCGAATGTTGTTGCTGATGCCTTGAGCAGGAAGATGCACATCTCGTCGATGATGGTGAAGGAGCTGCAGCTGTTAGAGCAATTTCGAGATTTGAGCTTGGATGTGAAATTATCCGAGGGAGAACTGAAGTTCGGGATGATCAGAATTACCAATGGGTTGATGGAGGAAATCCGAGACCAACAGTTACAAGATGAGTTTCTGCTCGGGAAAAGAAATTTGGTAAGTCAAGGTAAGGACCCAGAATTCAAGGTAGGAAGTGACAATATCCTACGGTGCAAGGATAGGGTTTGTGTGCCTAACAACCCTGACTTGAGAAGATTGATTATGGATGAAGGTCACAAGAGCAAGTTAAGTATCCACCCTGGAATGAAGAAGATGTATCAGGACTTGAAGGTGAATTTTTGGTGGCCAGGAATGAAAAGACAAGTGGCTGAGTATGTAGCTGCATGTCTGACATGTCAGAAGGCGAAGGTGGAGCATCAGAAGTCTTCAGGTATGCTACAAAGCTTGGATGTGCCAGAATGGAAATGGGATAGCATATCGATGGATTTCGTGGTAGCTTTGCCAAGAACTCAGAAGGGATACGATTCTATTTGGGTAATCGTGGATCGACTGACTAAGTCGGCTCATTTCGTACCGGTGAGGACTACATACAACGTGGAGAAAATATCAGAGTTATATATAGCGGAGATTGTACGACTTCACGGAGTACCGACAAGTATTGTATCCGATCGAGACCCGAAGTTTACATCACATTTTTGGGGAGCTCTTCAAGAAGCTTTGGGAACAAGGCTGAGACTAAGTTCTGCTTATCATCCGCAGACTGATGGACAGACTGAGAGGACAATCCAGTCGTTGGAGGATTTGCTACGCGCTTGCGTTCTGGACAACAAGGGCAGTTGGGATACCTTATTGCCATTGATTGAGTTCACATACAACAACAGTTTTCATACGAGCATTGGTATGGCACCGTATGAGGCTTTGTATGGCCGCAAGTGTAGAACACCTTTGTGTTGGTACCAAAACGGAGAAAATCTGTTGGTAGGACCGGAACTTCTGCAACAGACCACTGAGAAGATCAAGCAGATCAGAGAGAAGATGAGGACTTCTCAGAGTAGACAGAAGAGTTATGCAGATCAGAGGCGCAGAACTCTGGAGTTCGAAGAAGGAGATCATGTATTTCTGAGAGTTACTCAGACGACGGGTGTTGGTCGAGCAATCAAGTCAAAGAAGCTTACGCCCAAGTTCATTGGACCGTATCAGATCACTCGTCGAATTGGACCAGTCGCATATCAGATTGCACTACCTCCATTTCTATCAAATATTCATGATGTATTCCACGTGTCACAACTGAGGAAATATATTGCGGATCCGACACATGTTATCGAGCTGGATGATATTGAGTTGAAGGATGATCTGTCTTTCGAGACACCGCCAATTAGCATTGGTGACACCAGGATAAAACAGTTGAGAGGGAAAGAGATCGAGTTAGTGAAGGTTATTTGGAATAAAGACACTGGTGATGCGACATGGGAGCTGAAGGAGAAGATTCAAGAACAGTATCCAGAACTTTTTACTAACCCTTAAGTTTCGAGGTCGAAACTTTCTTTTTGGAGGGTAGTAATGTAAGGCCCGAGTTTTTAAGTTTATGCTAAGTGAATAAACTTCTTATTCACGATTAGGGTTGATGTAATGTGAAGGGAAACCTGAACGAAAGTTTATTAAATGAAATATATTTATGAAGGAGAAAGTTCAGGAAAAGTTCAAGGATTTCATTATGATCGATAAAAGTTATAGCACGATCGTTACACGCTTAAACCTAGGTCAGAAACCCTAGTATATAGCTAACTTTCACTTTTAGGCACGATGGCAGTTAATTCCAAAAATCTTCAGAGAAATGTTAGAACTTCTCTTTTTCCATATATCACGATCGTCTCGAGGCGAAACTCTAGGATCTACGAACGTCCGATTCCAATCATCGGAAGTTTGCCGAAACCGAAACCCTGGTATTTCAAAACCCTAGAATCACCCGACTATGGGGACTTTATCTATTCAGAGCTTCAAATGAATATTCTACACGCGTACACCCATTTCTCTTGATGATTTCAATCTTTCTTCCGAAGGAAGTTTTCTATTCCGACATTCGATGCAAAAAGCAACTTATCGGGTAAAATAGTTTTATACCGACTATGCATTAGTTGCCAAAAATACAAGGAGACCTCTTTATAGTTTTGGAATTCTGTTGCCAAAACATATCTATTAATTCACGGAGAATGACGCCGGAAAAATCAGATTCGCGAAACTTTCTTTTTCCCGCGAATTTCCAACCTTTATATATAGCAAAGAAAGGAAGAAAAACTCAAATTCTCCTCCATTTTCTCTCTTCAAACCCGCGGCCAAGAACAAGGAAGAAGGAAGAAGAGTTTTTGTTCAAACCTTGCTTGATCGTCGATCAATCAGTTGCTGCTTCAAGGCTTCGAGGTATAGTCGCTAATCCTTACCTCTGATCGCTTTTTCCATAGCTTTTCTGTAGAGTTTTCTGAGTGGATAGTTTATGGGTTTTTGCAAAACTATCCTGAATCTTTCATTTCTGATTCTAAACCTCTTCCTTATGCGCCCAAGATCACTTCTGCCGGGTTAGATTTTCCGTTATGTCGCCGGAATCGATTTGAACCTAAAATACCCATTTTTGGAGTTTTTGGTGTAAAGCTTCAACCTTTAGGCTGAAAACTATCGCCTTAGCTTAGTGCTAGTAGGATTAGTTGTCATAAACGTCGTTGGTGACGTCCCTGCAAAATTTTATTTTTGGGATTTCAGTTTTGAAAATCCTAAGTTAAAAATCATGACCAAAATACCCCTGCGACAGTTTTCGATCCGATAATTTTTCCGAGTTCAGAATACCCTTAGTTACGGCTTATGAAAGCATAGGAACCAAGTTTGATCGAAGAAAAATCGAGCCCCTTAATTGTGAAAAGTGGCCGAGCCTATTAGAGGGGGAGGAGGAAATTTCCTTTTCCGAAAACTTGTCCTTTCGCGCTAGTTTATCGTACCTTAGGGTATAGATTACTTCGAGTAACCTTAGTAAGTATCGATAGCTTAGTTTTCGATAGATTCTTATAGTATTCTGTGATTTTATTGTAAAGGTGCTTTTGAGGATTTCTCTGAGGAACAACACTTTGAGTGCGAGGAAGCGCTTGACGATCATACTGGAGAACCTTCAGGTGAGGGCTTCTCACTGAATCTCTAGTTAATGCTTAGGGTCAATGTTTCGACATTGTTTACTGTTTATGCACTGGAATTGTGTGTGATTGGAAAATGTTTTTTGAGGCTTCGGCTGACAATGTAGATGATTCATCTACTGAATGTTTTTGAGATTGACTTACATGCTATGTGCTATGTGGGTAATCTAGGATGTGTGGTGCATGCTTTATATGCTAAGTGCTAAGTGTTTATGATGCGATTTATTGATATATGACATGTTGTTGATTGTGATGATTTAAATATGCTCTGTACTGGAATCTGAGATTCTAAATGGTGAGAATAGCGGGCAGGTAATGCCGATTTTATTTTGAGAGTTTTGAGAAAGTTTGATAGGACGAACGAGATTCGGGCCTTAATTTTGTTTAGTGGATCGAGACCTCCTCTGGAAGCGACTTGGGATTGGGAGATCCTGCAAATGTATAAGACTTGCGATAAGACAAAATGGAATCTATTTTATAAAGAAAATTCATAAGACCTTAAATAACCTCAAAATCTTTAAGTAATGATAACAATCTCGAAGGAAGGCATTGGAAGTCAAATCATAGTTTTGGAAAAACGAGGAGTGTCGTCGGATCCAAGTGTTGAGGAGTTTGGTAAGTTCTGAGTATGTTGGTACTTTTTCGCTCGTTGAGCAATTTGTTAGCCATCCAAGGGATGAGCCGAGAAGCTTCACTGAGGCGTGAGACCTTGTGAATGCGGGATACTCCACTGAGGCGTGAGACCTTGTGGAAAGCATAGAACTCCACTGAGGCGTGAGACCTTGTGAGAGCATGAAACTTCACTGAAGCGTGAGACTTCGTGAGAGTATTGATGACCCGAAGAGTCATCGTGAGTGGTTGCACTCGTTTTATGATTATTGTATTTTGTCGCAGAATCGACTTTACCTTAGGGTAAGCTTTTAGAGACATTAATTTAGTTAGAACACGTGGCGACGTGTCGAGTGAGGTCGGAGGCGTTGTTTGGCTAATCACTGCATTGCATGCACTCATTAAGTGGTTTAAACACGGCGAGATACCGGACCACGGCGGATTCCAAAATTGGTTATAAGACCAGGATTTCCGCGTAAGAGCGCTGCTAGGTGACTCTTAGTAGCAGACCGAAATGGCAGGCCTTCGGGTTTTATGCTGATCTGACTACATGATGATGTGGGAGTAAGAGGCATCACGGGCCGAAATGGCACCACCGTGGCTGGTGAAGGGCTGATCCGATGATGTCCATCCGTTCCGGATTGCATATTGGTTGACTGGGTTAACCTGCATTGCATATCATGCAACATACATACTAATTTAGTTGTTGAGTGTGATTGCTATTTGTCAATCCTATTTGGAACATGCTATTTGTTATTGTTGTCATTTACATTCGATATGGAACATGCAACCCTAGGAATGACATCTCTAGTTATAAGCCTAAGTGGCTATTTATTACTTGTACCTATTGGGTTTATTATCTACATAGTTCTTTAGAGTTGACCCTCGCGTCTTCTGTGTGTGTTTTGGCGGACAACGCCTTTTGTCAGATGAATATTGCGGATTGGTTCACCATGGTCCACCCTTCGGGGGGGATTAGGTATGAGATGATCGATCAGGACGACCCCGGGTCGTTGGTGGTTGACCCCGCGAGCCATCGAGCGACGTATTCGGGGCGCATCATGGAGGACCACGTGGACAGTGGAGGACTCTTGAGGTCAGGAGTGTTGAGGCGATGCTCTATCAGCTTCAACTTGCCACCGGGCGTTCACTGCGGACCAGGATTCGGAGGAGCACCGCCGCCACCGTCATCTTCAGAGGAGGAGGATCCCTCAAAGGAGATTCCAGTGGGAGTGCCTTCGACAGGGTCTAGTGCACCCTCCGTTGCGATCATTGATGATTAGGGTTCGGGCCCTAAGCCCGTGAGTCCAGCATCGGAGCGCACTGCGGTTGCGAGGGGAGGACGGATAGGGTTAGTAGACTTGGTCGTTCTGGATTCTGATTCAGACGACGATCATGCTAGCACATAGTTTGAGTGTTGGTATGAGCTCCTCGAGTTAGGATTAGTGTAGAGTAGAGTTTTAGCTCTGACAGTCTTGTTTCATTTGTTACTTAGGGGACAGGGTAGATCCGCCTATAGCTTTTTGTGTGGTTTCCTTACGGGAATCACAGAGAGTTGGTTGGACTTAGGAGGTCTTATTTTCAGGCCATTGGGTCAGCTGATTCTGAGTTTTGAGGGATGGTGTTGCGGGCACTTCACCCTTTTCTTTTGGTTTGTATATATTGCCTTCGGGCGTTACACTTTTCCTTCCGTCACTGGAGGTTTACTCGTGACGAGGTTACTACTACAGCGGGGGCTGTTTATATATTGTATATTAGTTCTGATTTTTGTTATTGTTGGGTTTTATTTAATTCCGTCTTGTCTTAGTTATTATTATAAAAAAAAAAAATAGTCACGTTTTTTCCGCATTAAGTTTATTTTGGTTACTAAAGTGACGCCACCGAAATCGGGGTGTTACACCAACCTCCTGGTTTTGAAGATGAGAAGAACCCTGACCATGTTTTCAAATTGAAGAAATCTCTCTATGGTCTGAAGCAAGCTCCCAGAGCATGGTGTGAGAGACTTAGCTCATTCCTTCTGGATAATGAGTTTGTAAGGGGTAAAGTAGATCCAACTCTCTTTTGCAAAACTTACAAAGATGATCTCTTAATTGTGCAAATTTATGTTGATAATATTATATTTGGATCTGCTAATCCATCTCTTTGCAAGGAATTTTCTGAGATGATGCAGGCTGAATTTGAAATGAGTATGATGGGAGAACTCAAGTACTTTCTGGGAATACAAGTTGATCAAAAACCAGAAGCTACTTACATCCATCAAAGCAAGTACACAAAGGAACTTCTGAAAAAGTTCAATATGACATAATCAATAATTGCTAAGACTCCTATGCATCCTACATGCATTTTGGAGAAAGAAGATGCCAGTGGAAAAGTATGTCAGAAGCTCTATCGTGGAATGATACGTTCACTTCTATACTTAACTGCATCTAGGCCAGATATTCTGTTTAGTGTACACTTATGTGCTCGATTCAAATCAGATCCTAGAGAAACTCACTTAACTGCTGTTAAGAGAATTCTCAGATATCTGAAAGGTACCACTAACCTTGGCTTGATGTATAAGAAAACATCAGAGTATAAGCTTTCAGGTTACTATGATGCTGATTATGTTGGAGATAGAACTGAAAGAAAGAGTACTTCTAGAAATTGTCACTTTCTGGGAAGTAACTTAGTCTCATGGGCAAGCAAGAGGCAGTCTACTATTGCACTATCCACTGCAGAGGCAGAATATATCTCAGCAGCTATTTGCAGCACTCAGATGCTCTGGATGAAACATCAGCTAGAGGATTATCAAATCCTTGAGAGCAATATTCCAATTTATTGTGATAATACTGCTGCAATCTCACTCAGTAAGAATCTCATCTTACACTCAAGGGCAAAACACATTGAGGTAAAGTATCACTTTATTAGAGATTATGTTCAGAAGGGCGTACTTCTTCTGAAGTTTATTGATACTGACCATCAATGGACAGATATCTTTACAAAGCCCTTAACAGAGGATAGATTTAAATTTATACTGAAAAATCTGAATATGGACTTTTGTCCAGTATGAAGATGGATCAGAACCTCTGACTATGCTGCTTCTTCATCAGAAGATATCTAGTTCAAAAGGTAACTTAGTCAGAAGCTGAGTACCCTTTGGTGCTTACTCTGAAACAAGACAGTAAACGTGTGTCAGTTCATTCTGATGCCTCGTTCCTTGTGCCCTCCGTATAATCTGTTGTAATGAGTGTAGATGTGCTGATTCTCCACCGTGTGTTTTGTGTATTAACTGTTCATAATGATGTCTTTAATTTTCAACCGTTGATTTTACTTTTTTTTTACAATCAACAACGGTTACTTTCTAAAACCCACTACGCACACACGTTCTCCATCACTTGTGTCATTTGCTTCTCTCTCCTGTTTGCAAAAACCCTTATCTTTAGTTCTCTCTCTCTCTCTCGTTCATCCCTCTTCTACCCAAACCTCAACCTTCAACAATGGTGAGATCTAAAAGAGCTGATTCCGGTGAAAGGTCTGATTCAGCCAATGGAAGAGTGTTCCCAAGGATGGTTGTGGGTCTTCCAACAGGGCAAGTAGGTCCTGTTCTGCGTCCTAGATCGACAGAGGGTGCTCAAGCACAAATCCAAGATGCTGAGGATGTTATTCCATTGTCCCAAAGAAGCTGTGCAGTCACATGCGTCTCCCCTCCAGAAGAACTTCAATTTCTTGCTGAATGGCGTTTCGACCTAGACAACATTGTTGCTAATGGGGTCGATCTTCGTCCTGAAGTACAGGCTCAAGGCTGGGAATGATACTTCAATAGATTACATGGTCCAGTCTATGATAAATTGGTGAAGGAATTCAAGAAGCATGTTGATTGCAACGAGTACCAGGTGGTGTCTTTTGTTCTGGGAAAAAGGATCATCATCTCAGAGAAGTCTGTTGCAAGACTTCTGGGTGCAGATACAAGTCGTGGCTACAGATTTCAGTTGCAAGAGTCAAAAGTGAAGACAAGTACCAAGGAGAAGGTCAACAAGGCCTTATACTCTACATGGAGACCTGGAAAAACTAATTGCAAGACTAAGGATCTTCATCCTGACCTGAGAATCTGACACAAGTTCCTCCTGAACTGCATGAATCAAAGACCAAAGGGAAGCTCTCCAAACTACATCAATTTCACTCAGAAGGTGATGCTTTTCTTCACCAAGGAGCACACCAAAGTCTGCTTGCCTTATTTTCTCTTCTCCTATCTGAAGGAGTGCATCAAAAAGTCAAGGACTACTGCTTCACCAAAGTCTGCCATCAAGTACATACCTTTCACTACTAGAAAAACGTTGTTTAGCGACGGATTTAGCGACCGAACTATTTCAGTCACAAATAGCGACCGCGTTAGCGACGGATTCCATGATATTTTGGTCGCACTTCAAGGTTGACATATTAGCGACGGATTTAGCGACGGAAAATATAGCGACCGACATATCTGTCGCTAAATTTGTAGAATAAAAATAATAAAGCGATATAGCGACTGAACTAGCGACAGATTGTGTTAGCGACCGAACAATCCGTCGCTATTAGCGACCTAGTTAGCGACGGTATATTAGCGACAGACATAACCGTCGCTAAAAAGTATAGCAAAAATAATAAACAAGGTAGCGACGGTATTAGCAACTGACTTAGCGACGACTGATTTAGCGACCGATATATCCGTCTCTAATAGCGACTGATTTAGCGACGGTAACATTAGCGACCGTTGTTTCCGTCGCTAAAAAGTATAATAAAACTAATAAACAAAGTAGCGACTGGATTAGCGACGGACGCTTAAAAGTATAAAAAATTAGGGCTCCTCTTCATCTTGGTATGAGTTTACTTTTTGGCTCTCTTTACTCTCGCATCCTGCCTCTCGCTGCCTCTCGCTCACTCTCTTCTCTTACAGGTCACAAATAGAAAGAGGAAAAGGTCGAGAAGGATGAGGGATCTGATGATGTAAGTAAATCCTATATCTTACGAATCCACTCTTGTGCTTGGAAACTCTATAACTTGAAGTGCTGATTTGTAACCTGAACTGATACATAATTCTTGCTATTTTGCTATTTCTGTGACTGGGGTCTTCTTGTTATAACTTGCATAGTGAACTGAACCTAGCCACTGTAAAAAGCAACAATTTATGTTTGAAAGAAAGCTTGCCTTTCTTTTTAACCAGTAAATTTTCCCTTTTTTAATTGAAAAGTCTTAACTTTGTGCCAATAATCATCATCAAAACGTAAGGTTCTGTTGGGAATTGGTTTCTTAAATGCAGCAAGAAATTATGGGTGCTTGCTGAAGTGCCATGGTCATGGGGCTTTTTTTATTTGGCATAACAAACAAGAAAGATATCAGTTTGGTCCAAAGCTGAAGAGATATTGACTTCCCCTTCCCTAAATATAATATTGTTCCTGAGTGACCCAATGTAACAGATTGTGCTTAGCCAAATAAAGCTCACTCCATGGTTCTCTTACTCCCCTTTTGAATGGTCTTCAAATGTTCTCCTTTGCTTGGGAATGCGGTAATTCTGCTATGTTTAGGCCCTCTTCCTATTTGCTGTACTGTTTGGATTGATTGGGGCTTTGTAGCTAAATCTTATACTTGATATTATTATGTGTCTAAGCCTTGTAGCTACCAGCAATCTTGGTTACCCCTGTTGCTCGCTGTCAAGGGACTGAGTTAGTGTTTGCTTTAGGATTCTTTTCTTTTGGAACACTTTTGGTTAGTTCCTTTGCTCTGTTTTTCTTTTTGTCACTAAATCAAGGAACTAAGAACCGTGTGTGTGTGTGTGAGTGATACTAAAAGTTGGAATTTAAGAGGAAGTGATTAAACGAAAGGAAACGTAATACTAAAATAAAATAACATTTGCACTTTTAGTCTGCGTTTTGCTGCACCATCATGCAGCATGGAACGTATGTATATGCCTTCTTTTGACACCTTAAAGATTTAGTGAAGTTATCAGTAAGTTTGATTATTGGAACAAGCTCAAGAAGTTTTGGTGATGCTTGAAGAAACTCTCTCTCTGAAAAATAACAATCAACTTCTATACTTTTGTTCTCTCTTGAAGCAAAGTATTCGAATAGAAATGCAAAGTTGATATGCATTATCTCACATTAGGGTCCAAAGGACCAGCTTTATATAACCGCAACTTATGAATTAAATCCTTCAACCATATAATAGGAACTCACAATTCACTTGTTGTGTGAGCCATTGCTTTAGTTAACTTTAGCACTTGATCTAGTTGGGACTGTTGTGGGGTTAGTTGAGATTTAGGGAATCCAATAAACAATGGTAGAGGTGTTCATGGGTTGATTTGGTTTGGATTTAAGGTATAATGGAATTTGAATCGTTAAATTATAATTGGTTTGGTTCGGTTATAATTTTTTTTTAGCAAATATGAACCAAATAGTCCGATTCAAATCGGTGTGGTTTGTTTTTGGTCTTTGTTTTATATGTAAGAAATAAATCATAATTTTTAAATTGTTTATCCCAAAAAAAAAAACTAATATGCTTGTGTTTAAAGGTTTTTGGTGGCCACTTGTTGATGCTCTTAAGTTAAATACTTTGATCTTTTGCTTAAGGTATGTTATTTAATTTCTTAACATTGGATGTTTAATGCTAGTTTGTTTGTGTTGTCATGGATTGAATGTTGTATGAACTAATGTCATCAATGGTTGTAAGAGTCGGTATGGAACTTGTAAGAGTCGGTATTTAAATGATATGGAATTACATGCAGCCCATTTGCATATCCTACTTAACTGTGACGAAGTTAAACCATATATAAAGTACGTAAGTTTATTTGTATTTTGATCATTCTTTTAGTCATAATGATTGAAACATTAAATAATATAGTGACCATTGTTAGATTCTTTGAGCAACACTTGGTGGCAACCTTTCCAAATATCTCTCAAGCTGATATTGATGGTCTTACTGCATCTGAGTTTCCAACTTGGTTTCGATCGTATGTAATTGTCGTGTTTTTTTAAGTTAATATTGCATAAGTTAAACCTATGTTTGTGTAATATAAATTCTAATGAGTTTATGCTTAATGATAGGTTCATGATAGAAATAACATGGTAGTAGATCAGTTATTACACCACTTAGCATGGGGTCCTAAGAAAAAGGTGGAGACTTGGCCTATTTACTTTGTCAATGGTTTTAAGTTTCATACAGAAGAGTGGACTGTCAATAAGAAAACCATCAATTCTGGAGTTTGTGTTGAGGGTGATGATGAAGAGGATGAACACTATTATTATGGTGTCCTTAAAGAGATTTTGCGGCTAGAGTACCCAGGTGAACCAATCAAACAATTAGTGTTATTTAACTGTGAATGGTTTGATTCTGTCATCAATCGTGGGATGAAGGTTAATAAAGAATATGACATTGTGGAGGTTCATCGTTCTAGAAGGTATTCCAAATATATGACCCTTTCATATTTGCAACAAATGCGATTCAAGTGTACTACATGCCTTACCCAAAACACATAAAAGAAAAGGTTGATTGGTGGGTTGTTACTAAAACCAAACCAATGGGTACAGTTGATGCTCGGTATGCATTGGAGGTTGCATTTCAAGATACAACAACTCATGTGGACCCGGTTTCAAATGAAGAGCTAGATGGTCACTTGAGAGATGATGAAGCTTTATATGAGGAAGTGGATGAGGATGAGGATGAGGATGAGGATGAGGATGAGGATGAGGATGAGGATGAGGATGAGAATGAGAATGAATATACATCTTCAAATGATGATAATTAGAATGTGACATTATGTTTTTCTTATGTGAGGTAACAAATTGTACTTATTTTAATTGTAATATTATAGCTCGTATAATTTTTCCTTAAATATACTAATGCTCTATCCTTTACAAATAATGCAGATGTCTAACAAAGATCGAGGCAAAACCAAAACTCTAAGAGGAAAATCATCTAAAAAGCATTCAAAGGGGCTAACTCACAATGGTATTCCAACTTCAGCTTCAACACATGTTGCAATGTCATCACATATGACAACTCATGTCCCACCAAGTCAATCAACTTCTTCTACATATGTCCCACCAACTCAATCAACTCCTTCCACCAATGTCCCACCAACTCCTAATGTGGTACAAGATTGCACAAATGTCTCACCAACTCAATCAACTCCTTCCACCAATGTACAAGATTCCACCAATGTCTCACCATCTGAAAATGAATCAAATGATTGCAAACCTACATTCAACCTTGATGGCGAAGGGTATGCATTATTTTGTATAAGTTATTTTGAGTACTTTTAGTATACCTTTAATTGTTTACATGTCGTGTTTTTAGGTTTTTACCTTCGCATCCTGCTACTAATGCCATCACTGATATCTTTCGAAGTTATTATAATGAACCATGGCCAACATGGAGAAAGATACCAGAAAATAGGAGAACTATGATGTTTGGAGAATTCATGGTATATTTCAATGTAAATTATCAAGTTTGATCTACTATCACTATGTATGCAATTTTATCTAACTTTACTTGTATTTATTGTAGAAGAAATACTCTGTTTGTCCACCTGATGCTATATGGGCTAGAAATAACTTTGAATCTCGAGGTCAAAAACTGATGAAAGATAGTTTGAGTAAGGCTCATAGAGATAAGAAGAAGCCAAGGTGGCTTGGAGATCATGTATGGAATGGGCTATGTGAGCATTGGGAAACTCCGAAGTTCAAGGAGAAAAGTGTCAAAACAAAGGCAAATCGGGCATCTGATCGTGAAGGATTTGGAGGGACCCTTCACATTGGTGGCTCTATCACAACATCTCAACATAGAGACAATTTGGTTAAGATTCTTCTCTTGTAGTGTATTCTCTTAATTTAGATATAAATGATATTGTCCTAATTTTTTGGTACTTGTTTTAGATGAAGAAAAATGGATTCAACCCTTCTCCACTAGACTTGTTTCGCTCTACACATCAACGCAAGGATGATACATTTGTGGACAAGAAATCAGAGCATGTAGATGTATGATATGCTAAACTCTTCTTTAATTTAGTATACATGAATTGCATTGGACTAGTCTATAGGACAAATATTTATGGATTGGTTGGGCTCTTGTGACATTTTTAGTGTTTTTGTCTTTGTTTCTCATACAAGGTTGTGCTTGAAATTATGGTAAATGTAAGTTAGGTATTGTAAAAGAGAATTCATGGTTGATTTTATTGTAACTAATTCTTGCTAACAGGGTGCATATGTGCGTGAAATGGAAGATAGGACGCAAAGAGCATCTAAGCAAAATCTTCCTCCGCCAAATGAGCTAGATGTGTGGCGTGATGTGGCTGGCATGAAAAAGGGTAGAATATATGGGTTGGGATTGGAGTCCACTGTTATCAATAAACAATATCATGGCTCATGTTCTTCATCATCTGAATGGGTAAGAAGATCAGAATTTGATCAATTGAGAAACACTATTATGGAGGAGACTCAAAGAATGGTAAAACAAATAATGGAAGAAAGGATGCAACAACCACCAATGCCAACCCCAAATCAAGAGGAGTTAGAAACTGATGAGTCAGAGAATGAGGAGGATCTTGGTGCTTTTCCATGAAAACTTTGTCAAGCTTTGTTTCTATATTTAATGTAATAGACTATGTTTAATGTAATAGTAATCTACTAGACTAGTTTAAGTAGTTCATGGTATACTTTTTGTGAAGATTCAGTGATGAATTTAGGTGGATATGTTAAGATTGTGTGTTTTCTGATGATTCAATGATGATTATGGTTATATTCATATTTTTAACACTAAAAAAATCTGTCACAAAACTGATTATTTTTGTTAATTTTATATTTATTACCGTCACTGAACTCATCACTAACTTTTTAAATCTGTCGCTAATTCCGTCGCTATATTATAGCTGAAACCGTCGCTAATTCCGTCGCTATATTCCGTCGCTAAATTCCGTCACTAATGCAGTCGCTAAATTCCGTGGCTAATGCAGTCGCTAAATTCTGTCGCTAATTCAGTCGCTAAATTTCGTCGCTACATCGGTTGCTACAAGTCCGTCGCTATATCGGTCGCTAAATCGGTCGCAACATTTAGTGACGAGTGAAATACCAACCAGCAAAAGTCAGTCGCAAAATCGGTCGCTAACGGTTTTAGCGACCCATTTAGCCCATTTAGCGACCGATTTGGTCCGTCGCTAAATGACTGTTTTCTGGTAGTGTTTTGGCAGATTTCTGTCTAACTTCTTCATTGAGAGCAAACTGATATATGCTCTGACCAAGGTGCACAGAAGACCTAACAACAAGTGTTGGAGATGTCTTCACTCCTACATCTTTGAAGAGAATTGGATTGGTTGAAACAAAAGTTGATGTTAACCCTGCTACTGCAAAATCAAGAGGAAGAAGAATCCCTCTGAAGGACTACCGACTCAAAGGCTGATGATCCAGAGGCTATCAGGATCTATCTTGATGATCTGAAGCAACAAGACTTTGTGATTGATGCTGCCCTAGACCTTATTTTTGTAATGCTTTGATGATGGATTGAATAAAATGAGATTTTGATTAAGTTTGAGTTTTGACAGATTTTAACTGTCAACTTGTGTTAATTTTTAGAGGGTTTTAACGACCTCATTTGGGAAAACTTCTTCATGAGTGTTGTAAGAAGTGTAGAAAATTCTCGAAGTGGAATCAGGTCATTCCGACCTCTGTAGCTCGAGATATTCGAATTTTACCGGGCAGGGTTCTGGCTGTAAAGTGCCAGCGAATTTATTAATGTGTTTTTATTTTTATTCCGAATTTGGTCGGGTTTTTAATTAAAAATAGTTGGGTTTTAATTATGTTCAGACCTGATTAGGGTTGATTAGTGGGCCATAGGTTTAAGTGGTTTGGGCTTAAAAAGGTAAAAGCCAAACCCTAGCCCACATGTTGGTTTGCATGGGTTTTAGTCAAGGGAGGAAATCCTATTTCCTAAGAATCAGAAAACAGAAGTTGCACCCACACTCTTTCACGTTAGAAACCAGAGGAAAAGAGAGATGAGAGAGCTTGAGAGAGAAGAGGAGCGCCGCCGCCCAAGCCGCCACCACCACTCACGACGCGCGCGCGAGAGAGAGCTTGCGAGAGGGAGAGAGATCGCGAGTGGAAGAGGGAGAGACCGCGAGCAAGGCAAGGAGGTTTGGACAGCAGGAGAACCATCTTCTTTCTTTCTATTTTCAAGCTCTAAAACAAGGTAAGGGCTGGTCCTAGGACTTGGGTAGTTTGTTAGCGACTTGTTGCTATGTTTGGTTGTGAAGAATCTTGATTGTTGAGGGTTTGCATGAGGGTTTGGGTTGAAGGTTTGCTTGCTGTACTATTATGATATGAGACCTATGTGATTTGATTTTTATTGCTGGGACATAGCTTAAATCCTTGGGCTGAAATGGTTTATAGCTTAAACTAGAGGTGGGAGTTTCGCTGCCAGTTTCCTGTACTGGACAGCGGACTTCAGAGCCCCTTTTTACCTGTTTATGGTCGTCAAATGAAAACGTGATTAAGATGAAAGTTGTAGATTTTCGAAATAGCTTTCTGGACATAGAAAAGTCATAATTTTTGGTTTAGTAATGTGATCTGGGGGTCGTTTTTAGTAACTGTTACACCTGCTGTCTTTCCTGTTCCGGACAGTAAGCTTTAAGGCCTAATATCACCTAATTATGGGAATCAAATGAACGAGTGTTTAACTAGAGAGTTGTAGATATTTAAAATAGCTTTCCAGAAAGGTATCATACGTGATTTTTGGTTGAAAGATACACTATGTGGCTCTGTTTTTGTGGAAGTTGTTTCTGCTGTCAATATGTTGAGTTGTGAAAATGTTTTGAAAGTTTTGTTTAGGAACATGTGTTTAGGAGATGCTGTTAGTTATATGCGGTTAAGCCTTGGTACTTGCCTTGTGGTGCTGTTGTGACATAATATGCATGTTTTTATGTATATGATTATTCTTAAATGATTTCACACTGTTTAATTGGTTATTTGTACAAAAGGGTCGCTCACCTAGCCGTAATCCCCTTTTGTGCACTGTGAATGTTGTGTTGCTATCTTTAGTTTTTTGATGAGAATAAAAGACTCTAGGAAGAATTGACTTAGAGCCTCAATATAAGAGAAAGAGAAATAACTCGCTTGCAAGTAAAAAGTGAAAATGTGATTAATGGAACATATGTCTAGGTGAGACTATGTACCATGAGAACGATGGTGCCGTTTGAGACAAACAGTTACTTGCATGCGAGGGTGTTTGTGGGTTGTACGGTGTGTCCCCACGTGATTGAGGGTTGTACGGTGTGTCCCCTCCGAGAATTGTTCATCTGCGGATGATCGTGAATATGACCATTGGTGTTGAGGTGGTTGTGTGAATGGTGAGATCGCTAGCCTAACTGAACTTAGGTGACTGACTGAGATATAACTTAAAGATTATGCTTATTATACCTTGTTATTTATGAGAGTACATGTATATGTGAATGTTTTTATGAGAATATGAGACCTGACCCTTGCGCTACTTGTTTATGTGTTTATTTGGGGGGGGGGGGGTAGATGGTCGTGAAGATAACGACGACGACTCATTCTTGGGAGTTGATACTACATGACGAGCCACTACCGGATGACGACTATACTCCTGAAGAAGAGGAAGAAGATAAAGAGGAAGGGGCCAAGAATATGGTTGGGTTGAGAGACATCCATTTTCTCTTTGGATTGAGAGTACCGAGTTTGGGAAGCACTGAACAATTATTTTGCTTTCATTTGGATAAATAAAGTTGATGTAATTTACTTTGGTTTTAGATGTATATTTCATACTTATTTTATTTAATTCAAAAGTTTTGGGATGATGTTTACTTCCGCGAGATTTGTAAAGGTTAATCTTTCAAGAGTTTCGCAATTAATGAACCTTTGTCATTTAATTGAAGATTAATAATTGAATCGACGAAATTTTTTTGTGAAAATTGGTTACTTGGTTACTGTGTAACACTCGAGAAATCGGGGCGTTACATTGTGGTATCAGAGCTCCGGTTGAGAAACCAGAGCACTAAGGGTTTTGGGCTTACGAGTTTCCGAACTCGTTGTGTTTTTGTTTTTGATTAAAGTGTTTTCAAAACCTCGCGGTGAGACTTGGGTAGACTTGTTTGCTAAGATGTTTGTTTGGCTGTGAGATTGTCTGTAGTTAGTAACATTGCCGTGATACCTGAGATTAAGTGTTTGACTCTTTGTCAAGATATTTTGAGGAAGTTGATCTTGGATGAGGGTCATAAGAGTAGATTGAGTATTCATCCGGGAATGACGAAGATGTATCAGACTTAAAACTTCTCTTCTGGTGGACTGGGATGAAGAAACGAGTGGTCGAGTATGTATCAACGTGTTTGATGTGTCAAAAATGCGAAGGTAGAAGCTAAGGATGAATCTTAGTGGAATGACATATGAATTCCAAGGATGAGATGTCAAGGGTACATGATTTTTGAGGTTGAAGCATTAGAAATTGAATCGATTGGATAGGATCTCAATTTATGTGACTACTGGATGATAGGGACGCATTGACCTTTCCAGTGATTTTTTTTTCTAAATTTCCATCTTCGACATATTGAGCTTAATCGACTTAATATTGAAGGGGGGTGATATTCAGAATTTTAGCTGGTGATGGACCATGATAGAAAGGTTGATAGGAATTGATAGATGTTGGTCAAATCTGAGAGATGAGTTTGTTAGGTGTTTGATCCCTTTGTGAAGAAGTTGTAGTGCTAAGAAATGCATATTCATCTAAAAAGTGTTGAAGAGTTAGAGGACATTATTGGTGCGAACTCGGTGAAGGTTTAGATTTTAAGTCCATAAATTCTTGTCCTAATTGTGTAGGACTTAAAGTTTGTTAGAATTGGATTGAGAGATTAAGAAGTTGATTGGTGTCATAGTGATCAAGCTAGAGAAAGAAAGTTTTAGCATAAGTTGAATACATGAGAGTGTTGATATGGATTTCAGAGAAATGTGCTAGGATTACTAAGTGAGATTGACTACGCAGGATTAAAACCTTAAGGGTTAAGATTGTCCTTGAGAGTTGAGAGACAGGTATGAATAAGAGATTTAATGGTTTTAGTTGTGACGATAGCAGTTGAACCTTTGAAGATTAAAATCTAGGGAGCGAAAGTTGGGCTAAGTCCCTTGAGGCACAATTTATGGTTTGATCTTGAAGGGAATGAATTATGAGTTATGTAGAGATTTCAGACTTAAAATAGACTATAATTTGACTTGTGGATAAGTGAAAGATTGATTTAAGGTCTGAATGAGGATAGTTCTGAAACAAGAGATGACGTATGGATTGTTAGGTATTGAGATGATGATTAGCTTATAAACGGTTGATCAATTGGACTTGGATTTGGCGCCTAGGGCCCTAGTACGAACGTGATATCTAGGTCTATCTGAAGATGACTGCTAGATATCTAAGGGTTGTTGTTGCCTTGTATATCACCCTTGAGGTGAACTTGCATGACGTCTCCCAGGTTTTGGGATGCGTGCTGACACTACTTGTAAGATCGAAGAAAAGTGAGGGATTGAACGAATGTTTTAATTAAGGGTTGTCGCTTACCAAAGATTGAGATTGGAATGGACGCTCCAAGTGGGACACGCCTGACCACATCGAGACTTTGTGTCAGAATTGGTAAAATAAATAATAATTGGTATTATCTCATTTTGTGAATGGTTTGTGATTTATGTGTGTGATATGATTTGGTGTGCTGAATGCTCATTATTGAGTCAAAAAGGCGAGGAAGAACACTGACCGAGTAACTGTCTTCCTTACGTTTTTGTGGTGTTTTGTGTGACTGTGTTACACTCTCGATTTTGTTTTTCCTTACTTAGCAAAGATGGTGGGTGGAACCATCGGCTAAGAAAGGATGGCGGATGGAGCCAGTGAACGGAGTGTGTCGATCAAGATGGTGGATGGAACCATTAATATCGATGAGATGGCGGGTGGAGCCAGTTAACGGAGTGCGTCGATCAAGATGGTGGATGGAACCATCAAGGTCGATGAGATGGCGGATGGAGCCAGTGAACGGAGTGCGTCGATTGAGATGGTGGATGGAACCATCAAGGTCGATAAGATGGTGGATGGAACCATCGGTGAAGCAGGAATGGTGGATGGAACCATTGGTAAGACCGAGATGGTGGATGGAACCATCAGGAAAGACGAGATTGGTGGATGGAACCAACGATCGTATATGGTGGATGGAACCATAGATCGGACAAATCAGATGGTGGATGGAACTGTCGAATGGACTAGGTGGTGGATGGAACTACTGAACGAGTGAATTGGTGGATAGAACCTTTGAGCTCGGTGTCCGAAAAGTTTGTTCTCCCGTGTCTGAGCTGTTGATGCTGCATCCGGATCACCTGGGCGGGACGCCGACCAACGTGTACCGGCATGAGCATGACTTAAACTTTTGTAGTTTTGTGTGACTGCAGTGAGGCAGTTTGGGTCGTGTTCTAACGGAAGAGTTCCGTGAGGCTCTACAACGGGTGTCTAGGTTATAGACAATGAAATGAGAGTGACTTGAACATCCTTACCAAATATTTTTCCTCATTGTCATCTTTTGGATATTGAGCCTGATCAACTTGATATTGGAAAATGGTGATCGGAATAATAGTTGGTGTTGGACTATGAAAGAAACGTTAAGGAGAGGCGGATTCCCTTTGTGAGAATGATGTGGAACTAGACCATTAGAGATGTCACGTGAAGACCAGAAATATGAGACTAAGGACGATAACCTATGCGTCGAGACGACTGAGAGATTTGTGGAGAGTATCAGAGTGTGCAACAGAAGCGTGGGGTGTCTTCCTACAGTAGTTTCGAGGACGAAACTATTTTTAAGGAGGGTGGTATTGTAAGGCCCTAGACCTTATTTTTGTCATGCTTTGATGATGGATTGAATAAAATGAGATTTTGATTAAGTTTGAGTTTTGACAGATTTTAACTGTCAACTTGTGTGAATTTTTAGAGGGTTTTAACAACCTCATTTGGGAAAACTTCCTTCATTAGTGTTGTATAACTTTAAGTGTAGAAAATTCTCGAAGTGGAATCAGGTCATTCCAACCTCTGTAGCTTGAGATATTCGAATTTTACCGGGCAGGGTTCTGGCTGTAAAGTGCCAGCGACTTTATTAATGTGTTTTTATTTTTATTCCGAATTTGGTTGGGTTTTTAATTAAAAATAGTTGGGTTTTAATTATGTTCAGACCTGATTAGGGTTGATTAGTGGGCCATAGGTTTAAGTGGTTTGGGCTTAAAAAGGTAAAAGCCAAACCCTAGCCCACATGTTGGTTTGCATGGGTTTCAGAAAACAGAAGTTGCACCCACACTCTTTCACGTTAGAAACCAGAGGAAAAGAGAGAAGAGAGAGCTTGAGAGAGAAGAGGAGCGCCGCCGCCCGAGCCGATACCACCACTCACGACGCGCGCGCGAGAGAGAGCTTGAGAGAGGGAGAGAGATCGCGAGTGGAAGAGGGAGAGACCGCGAGCAAGGCAAGGAGGTTTGGACAGCAGGAGAACCTTCTTCTTTCTTTCTATTTTCAAGCTCTAAAACAAGGTAAGGGCTGGTCCTAGGACTTGGGTAGTTTGTTAGGGACTTGTTGCTATGTTTGGTTGTGAAGAATCTTGATTGTTGAGGGTTTGCATGAGGGTTTGGATTGAAGGTTTGCTTGCTGTACTATTATGATATGAGACCTATGTGATTTTATTTTTATTGCTGGGACATAGCTTAAATCCTTAGGCTGAAATGGTTTATAGCTTAAACTAGAGGTGGGAGTTTCGCTGCCAGTTTCCTGTACTGGACAGCGGACTTCAGAGCCCCTTTTTACCTGTTTATGGTCGTCAAATGAAAACGTGATTAAGATGAAAGTTGTAGATTTTCGAAATAGCTTTCCGAACATATACAAATCATAATTTTTGGTTTAGTAATGCGAAAGACAACAGAACTAATATACAATATATAATACAGCCCCTGCTGTAAGTAGCTAACCACGTCACGAGTAAACCTCCAGTGACGGGAAGTGAGAAAAGTAGCGCCCGTAGGCAATATGTACAAACTGAAAATAAAGGTTAAGTGTCCGCAACACAAACCTCAAAAATGAGAATAAGTTGACCCAATGGCCTGAAACAAGACCTCCTAAGTCCAACCAACTCTCTGTGATTCCCGTAAGGAAACCACACAAAAAGCTATAGGTGGGAAACTACACTGTCCCCAAAGAAACAAATGACAGTCAGAGCTACGACTCTACTCCTACACTAATCCTATCTCGAGGAGCTCACACTAACACTCAGTCCTACGTGCTAGCATGATCGTCGTCTGAATCAGAATCCAGAACGACCAAGTCTATGTACACTACCCGTCCTCCTCTCGCCACAGCGATACGCTCCGGTGCTGGACTCACGGGCTTAGGGCCCGATCCATGATCATCTATAACAGCAACGGTGGGTGAACTGGACTCTGCAAAAATCACTCCCACTGGCTCCTCCTCTGAGGGATCCTCCTCATCCGAGGATAACGGTGGTGGTGGTGGTCCTCCTGCTCCTGGTCCGCAATGCACACCTGGTGGCAAGTTGAAACTGACAGTGCATCTCCGCAGCATTCCTGACGTCAAGTATCCTACCCTATCTACATGGTCCTCCATAATCCGCCCCGAGTACGTCGCTCGATGGCTAGCGGGGTCAACCACCCACGAACCGGGGTCGTCCTGGTCAATCATCTCGTATCTAATCCCCCCCGAAGGGTGGACCATTGTGAACCAGTCCACTATGGACATCTGACAAAAGGCGTTGTCCGCCAAAACACACACAGAAGACGCGAGGGTCAACTCCAAAGAATTATGTAGATAATAAACCCAAATAGGTACAGATAATAAATTGCCACTTAGGCTTATAGCTAGAGATAACATCCTAGGGTTGCATATTCCACAATGAACATAACGACAGTAATAACAAATAGCATGCATCAGATAAGATTCACAATTATCAATCACACTCGGCAACTAAGTCAGTATGCATGTTGCATGACATGATATGACGGTTAACCCAGTTAACCAAATGCATTCCGGAACGGATGGACATCAACGGATCAGCCCTAGCACCAGCCACGGTGGGACCATTTCGGCCCGCGTGCCTCTTACTCCAACAACAACGGTAGTCAGATCAGCCGTAACCCGTAGGTCTGCCATTTCGGTCTGCTACAAGAGTCGTCTACAAACGCTCTTACATGGAAATCCGGGTCTTATGACCATTTTGGAATCCGACGAGGTCCAAAGTCCGTCTCGTGTTAATACCTCATTAATGTTGCATGAATGCAGGATGATTAGTCAAACAACGTCTCCGACCTCACTCGACACGTCGCCACGTGTTCTAGCTAAATTAATGTCTCTAAAAGCTTACCCTAAGGTAACAGTCGATTCTGCGACAAAAGACACATCTCCACAACAACACATAACTCATGATGATCTCCAAATCATCCGACTCATCTCCATCCGATGGTCAAAACTGCTCAACGAGCAAAGAGTATCAACATACTCGGAAACTATCAATTTCCCGGCTTATCCCTCGGATAGCCCAACAACACAACTGCTCCCACAGCACAAGAGTATCAACATACTCAAAACTTATCAACTTTCTCAACACTTGGATCCGACGACACTTCTCGTTTTCCAAAACTAAGATTCGACTCCTAAGCTTCCTTCGAGATTATTATCATTACTTAAAGATTTAGAGGTTGTTTAAGGTCTTATGAGTTTTCTTTACAAAATAATTATCCTTTTAGTCTCATCGCAAAACTTATAAGTTCTCGGGATCTCCTAATCCCCAAATGACTCCAAAGAATGTCTCGATCCATGAAATACCATAACCAGGCCCGAATCTCATTCGTCCTATCAAACTTTCTCAAAACTCTCAAAATAAAATCGGCATGACCTGCCCGCTATTCTCACTTTTCAGAAACACAGATTTCATTGAAAAGGCATAATTCAATCAGTACAGTCAACAAACATGTCATATATCAACACATCTCAGAATAAACACGTAGCACTTAGCATATAAAGCATGCACCACACATCCTAGATTACCCACATAGCACATAGCATGTAAGTCAATCTCAAAAACAGTCAGTAGATGAATCATCTACATTGTCAGCCGAAGCCTCAGAAAACATTTTTCCAATCAAACACAAACAAGTGCATAAACAGTAAATCAATGTCGAAAGCATCGACCCTAAGCATTAACTAAAGATTCAGTGAGTAGCCCTCACCTGAAGATTCTCCAGGGTGATCTTCTAACTCCTCTTCACAAGCAAAGCCTTGTTCCTCGGGAAACTCTTCAAATGAACCTTTAAAGTAAAACCACAGAATTCTATCAAAATCTATCGGAAACTAAGCTATCAATACTCACTAAGGTTACTCGAAGTAGTACATACTCCGAGGTACGATAATCTAGCGCGAAAGGACAAGTTTTCGAAAAAGGAATTTTCCTCCCTCCCCCTTAGGGTGCTCGGCCACTATTGGTAATTGTGGGGTTCGATTTTTCTTCGATCAAACTTGGGTCCTAGGTTATTATTAGTCGTAACTAAGGGTATTCTAAACTCGGAAAAATTATCGGATCAAAAACTGTCGCAGGGGTATTTTGGTCAATAATTTTAGCTCAGAAATTCAAAACTGAAATTTCAAAAAGCAAATTGGATGGGGACGTCACCAACGACGTTTATGACAACTAATCCTACTAGCACTAAGCTAAGGCGATAGTTTTCAGCCCAAAGGACGAAGCTTTACCCTAAATGGGTATTTTAAGCAGAATTGAAACTCGACGGTAGTTTTTCGAGAATCGGCGCAGTATTATTAGCTAAACATACTCAGGAGAACGTAGGGAAGATTTTTAGAATCAAAAATGAAGTATTCAGGATAGTTTTGCAAAAACCTCAAAACTATGAGCACAGAAAGACATAGAGAAAAGCTATGGAAAAGACGATCAGAGGTAAGGATTAGCGACTATACCTCGGTACCTTGAAGTAGCAACTGTTAGATCAACGATCAAGCAAGAAATGAACAAAATCTTCTCTTCTCCTCCTCCTAGCAAACTCGCGGCCTCCTTGGGAAGAAATGGGTAAGTTTTGTGATATTTTCTCATTTCTTGGCTATATATAGAGGTTGGCAAAACGCGGGAAAATGAAAGTTTCGCGATTCTGATTTTTCCGGCTTCATTCTCCGTGAATTCTAAGATAGGTTCTGGCGAAAGAATTCCAAAACTAAAATGAGGTCTCCTTGTATTTTTGGTAACTAATGCAAAGTCGGTGTAAAACTATTTTACCCGATAAGTTGCTTTTTGCATCGGATGTCGGAATAGAAAACTTCCTTCTGAAGAAAGATTGAGAACATCAAGAGAAATGGGTGTACGCGTGTAGAATCTTCATTTGAAGCTCTGAATAGAGAAAGTCTTCATCGTCGGTTGATTTTAGGGTTTCTTGAACTATCAGGGTTTTAGTTTCGGCAACCTTCCGATGATTGGAATCGGACGTTCGTAGATCCTAGAGTTTCGCCTCGAAACGCTTGTTATATATGGATTAAGAGAAGTTCTAACATTTCTCTGAAGATTTTTGGAATTAGTTTCCATCGTCTCTATAAGCGTAAATTAGCTATTTACTAGGATTTCTGCCCTAGGTTTAAGCGTATATCGATCGTGCTATAACTTTTATCGACTTTGATGCAATCCTTAGACTTTTCCTGAACTTCCTCCTTCATAAATTTATTCCTTTCGTTAAACTCTTGTTCAGGTTTCCCTTCACGATCCATCAAGCCTAATCGTAAATGGAAATCTCTTCCACTTATTCTAAGCTTAAAAACTTGGGTCTTACAAGTATTCTTCCAGAAGGAGCTGGACCTTTATGAGGAGATCAGAGCAACAGAGGTGGCTCTGGAGACTATGGCGGAGGGTCCTGAGAGGCAGGAGCTGCGCCAGAGCTTGGTCCACTTTGAACATAGGCAGCATCGTCTGGAGCTTGAGAAAGCAGCGATGCGTAGGCAATGTATAGTATTGAGGAAAAATCCTCCTTTTTAAATGTATCAATGCATTGTATGAATTATCTTATTTAGTAAATGGAATAATTCTAAGTGCCTGACTTCTAAGTGCCTCAGCTTCAGCTTGTAGTTTAGCTGCTTGTTCCAGAGCTTGAGACCTTGCAGCTTCACGTTGTTCTGCTTCAAGCCTTGCAGCTTCACGTTGTTCTGCTTCAAGCCTTGCAGCTTCTTCTTCTTGTTCTTTCTTCTTTCTAGCTTCTTCAATAGCAGCATGAAGTTGATTTCTCAATATTTTTTCATTCAGAGTTGCTCTTCTTCTTAAACGCTGACTGGCAGCTTCAACTCTTTGATCCCTTTCAGCAGTAAGGAAACCCAGCATCACTGCCGCTTGGTCAAGCATCCAAGTGCAAAGACGATCCCAGTCTTCAGCAACCTGTCTGGTTTCTCACTGAGGTCAGTGCGACCTTGCACATTGCGAACCCTTAAAGATGCTTCATGATTAAATAAGTTGATGTAATCAAGCAGGGTGTTTGGTCTGAGTTGGGTATAGGGAACAATGGAAATAGGGGTTTCAGATGAAGAGGGATGATTGTTACTTGTAGCTTCAGAAACACCGTGAGGAGAACCAATTTGCACTGTTTGGGGTTCAGAGTGATTGGTCTCAGGGTTTTGATGAGAAACTTCAGTCTCAGGATTTGGAGATTGGTCAGAGACAGAGTTTTCATTTTGAGGTGGAGGAGAAAGAGGACGAGGTGGTGCTACTGAAGACAAAGGGATTGCATGGATTGGAAAACCAGGAGCTTCCAGAGGTTCTGGCCTTGGTCCAGAATAGCGGTTTGGACTAGGAACAGTTAAGAAATATTCAGGAAGTTCTGAAACTCTTTCTCTGGCAAGTTGAAAGAATTGGTGAGAAGCTTCAGGTTTATTTGAAGGAGAGGAAAATGGAACATTTGTTGGAAAAGAGACAGAGGGAGCAGGAGAGAGAATTTCTCTATCAGAGGGTTCCTGATTTGAGTGATCAGAGGGTTGAGGCTCAGAGTTGGATTTTTCAGTGTTTGGTATCTCGTGAGCTTGTGTCTCTGAAGCCATTGGTTCAGAGGTTTGTGGAGTGTATGGAAGGATAATGGGTGAAGTTGGTGTAGTGGACTTAGGGGTTTGAAGCATTTTCCAGAGGGGTTCTTCCTCAATGGAGGGTTGAAAGAATGAAGCCCTAGGTGGGGAAGTGTGAGAAGTGGTTTGATCAATTTGTGTGGGTACAGGGTTGGAAACACCAGGAATTGCATCAAGCAAATTTAAATCATCATCATCAGAAAGAGCAATGAACTTACTTGAAGCTCTAGCTACAGATCTGGTGACTCTGGTAGAGATTGCAGGTTCCAGTTGAATGACTTGCGTTGCAATTCTGACCTTCTTTGTCTTCTTCTAAGGTGGTGGTTCATCATCTTCACCATCAGAGGAATCCTGTGTCTCAGAGGGTTCCACTTGCTTTCTCTTGGTCTTCTTCTTTCCCGGGAGACTCAAAGTTCGGAGGTTCTGGAAGATTTCTGAAGAATTCATCCACGTCAATTGTAACGCCCCGATTTCTCGAGTGTCACACAGTAACCAAGTAACCAATTTTCACAAAAAAATTTCATCGATTCAATTATTAATCTTCAATTAAATGACAAAGGTTCATTGATTGCGAAACTCTTGAAAGATTAACCTTTACAAATCTCGCGGAAGTAAACATCATCCCAAAACTTTTGAATTAAATAAAATAAGTATGAAATATACATCTAAAACCAAAGTAAATTACATCAACTTTATTTATCCAAATGAAAGCAAAATAATTGTTCATTGCTTCCCAAACTCGGTACTCTCAACCAAAAGAGAAAACGGATGTCTCTCAACCCAACCATATTCTTGGCCCCTTCCTCTTTATCTTCTTCCTCTTCTTCAGGAGTGTAGTCATCATCCGGTAGTGGCTCGTCACTTAGTATCAACTCCCAAGAATGAGTCGTCGCTGTTATCTTCACGACCATCTACTCCCCCCCTAAATAAACACATAAACAAGTAGCGTAAGGGTCAGGTCTCATATTCTCATAAAAACATTCACATATACATGTACTCTCATAAATAACAAGGTATAATAAGCATAATCTTTAAGTTATATCTCAGTCAGTCACCTAAGTTCAGTTAGGCTAGCGACCTCACCATTCACACAACCACCTCAACACCAATGGCCATATTCAAGATCATCCGCAGATGAACAATTCTCGGAGGGGACACACTGTACAACCCTCAATCACGTGGGGACACCGTACAACCCACAAAATCACAAGGTGACCGCAGTCAACCAAATAACGTGGGGACACACCGTACAACCCACAAACACCCTCGTGTGCAAGTAACTGTTTGTCTCTAACGGCACCATCGTTCTCATGGTACATAGTCTCACCTAGACATATGTTCCATTAATCACATTTTCACTTTTTACTTGCAAGCGAGTTATTTCTCTTTCTCTTATATTGAGGCTCTAAGTCAAGTCTTCCTAGAGTCTTTTATTCTCATCACAAAACTAAAGATAGCAACACAACATTCACAGTGCACAAAAGGGGATTACGGCTAGGTGAGCGACCCTTTTGTACAAATAACCAATTAAACAGTGTGCAATCATTTAAGAATAGCCATATACATTAAAACATGCATATTATGTCACAACAGCACCACAAGGCAAGTACCAAGGCTTAACAGCATATAACTCACAGCATCTCCTAAACACATGTTCCTAAACTGTAAGACCCAAGTTTTTAAGCTTATGCTAAGTGAATAAAATCTTATTCACGAGTAGGGTTGATGTATTGTGAAGGGAAACCTGAACAAGAGTTTATTAAATGAAATAAAATTATGAAGGAGAAAGTTCAGGAAAAGTCTAAGGATTGCATCATGATCGATAAAAGGTATAGTACGATCGATATACGCTTAAACCTAGGTCAGAAACCCTAGTAAATAGCTAGTTTTCACTTATAGGCACGATGGAAGCTAATTCCAAAAATCTTCAGAGAAATGTTAGAACTTCTCTTATTCCTTATATAACAAGCGTTTTGAGGCGAAACTCTAGGATCTACGAACGTCCGATTCCAATCATCGGAAGTTTGCCGAAACCAAAACCCTGATAGTTCAAAAAACCCTAGAATCAACCAACAATGAAGACTTTCTCTATTCAGAGCTTCAAATGAAGATTCTACACGCGTACACCCATTTCTCTTGATGATTTCAATCTTTCTTCAGAAGGAAGTTTTCCATTCCGACATCCGATGCAAAAAGTAACTTATCGGGCAAATTAGTTTTACACCGACTTTGCATTAGTCACCTAAAATACTAGGGAACCTCTTTTGAGTTTTGGATTTATGTCGCCAAAACATATCTTAGAATTCACGGAGAATGAAGCCGGAAAAATCAGATTCGCAAAACTTTCATTTTCCCGCGTTTTGCCAACCTCTATATATAGCCAAGAAATGAGAAAATATCTCAAATCTCCACCATTTTCTCTCCAAAACCCGCGAGCTCACCAAGAGGAAGAGGAAGAAGAGTTTTTGTTCATTTCTTGCTTGATCGTTGATCCAACAGTTGCTACTTCAAGGTACCGAGGTATAGTCGCTAATCCTTACCTCTGATCGTCTTTTCCATAGCTTTTCTCTATGTCTTTCTGTGCTCATAGTTTTGAGGTTTTTGCAAAACTATCCTTAATATTTCATTTTTGATTCTAAACATCTTCCCTACGTTCCCCTGAGTATGTTTAGCTAATAATATTGCGCCGATTCTCGAAAAACTACCATCGAGTTTCAATTCTGCTTAAAATACCCATTTTGGGGTAAAGCTTCGTCCTTTGGGCTGAAAACTATCGCCTTAGCTTAGTGCTAGTAGGATTAGTTGTCATAAACGTCGTTGGTGACGTCCCCATCCAATTTGCTTTTTGAAATTTCAGTTTTGAATTTCTGAGCTAAAATTATTGACCAAAATACCCCTGCGACAGTTTTTGATCCGATAATTTTTCCGAGTTTAGAATACCCTTAGTTACGACTAATAATAACCTAGGAACCAAGTTTGATCGAAGAAAAATCGAACCCCACAATTACCAATAGTGGCCGAGCACCCTAAGGGGGAGGGAGGAAAATTCCTTTTTCGAAAACTTGTCCTTTCGCGCTAGATTATCGTACCTCGGAGTATGTACTACTTCGAGTAACCTTAGTGAGTATTGATAGCTTAGTTTCCGATAGATTTTGATAGAATTCTGTGGTTTTACTTTAAAGGTTCATTTGAAGAGTTTCCCGAGGAACAAGGCTTTGCTTGTGAAGAGGAGTTAGAAGATCACCCAGGAGAATCTTCAGGTGAGGGCTACTCACTGAATCTTTAGTTAATGCTTAGGGTCGATGCTTTCGACATTGATTTACTGTTTATGCACTTGTTTGTGTTTGATTGGAAAAATGTTTTCTGAGGCTTCGGCTGACAATGTAGATGATTCATCTACTGACTGTTTTTGAGATTGACTTACATGCAATGTGCTATGTGGGTAATCTAGGATGTGTGGTGCATGCTTTATATGCTAAGTGCTACGTGTTTATTCTGAGATGTGTTGATATATGACATGTTTGTTGACTGTACTGATTGAATTATGCCTTTTCAATGAAATCTTTGTTTCTGAAAAGTGAGAATAGCGGGCAGGTCATGCCGATTTTATTTTGAGAGTTTTGAGAAAGTTTGATAGGACGAATGAGATTCGGGCCTTGTTATGGTGTTTCATGGATCGAGACATTCTTTGGAGTCATTTGGGGATTAGGAGATCCCGAGAACTTATAAGTTTTGCGATGAGACTAAAAGGATAATTATTTTGTAAAGAAAACTCATAAGACCTTAAACAACCTCTAAATCTTTAAGTAATGATAATAATCTCGAAGGAAGCTTAGGAGTCGAATCTTAGTTTTGGAAAACGAGAAGTGTCGTCGGATCCAAGTGTTGAGAAAGTTGATAAGTTTTGAGTATGTTGATACTCTTGTGCTGTGGGAGCAGTGGTGTTGTTGGGCTATCCGAGGGATAAGCCGGGAAATTGATAGTTTCCGAGTATGTTGATACTCTTTGCTCGTTGAGCAGTTTTGACCATCGGATGGAGATGAGTCGGATGATTTGGAGATCATCATGAGTTATGTGTTGTTGTGGAGATGTGTCTTGATATGATTTGGGAACACATAGGATCGTCTTGAAAACCGGGGACAAAAGATAGGAACTTGACCCTAACCGCGACCTGCCGGTAGAACCAAAGTTATCAAAGATAAAGGGGAACTTGACCCTAACCGCGACCTGCCGGTAGAACCAAAGTTATCATGTTTAGTTCTTAACCCAAGAACAAATGGGAAGCTCTCACAATATGAGAAAACTCAATATCATTCAGATTCAAAAACTGCTTTGTTCCATACATTGAGTCCCTATTTATAGACTAAGTGGGATGCTACTCTTTCCAATAAGTAATAATGCTCCCACTAACATTTAATAGACTCCACTAGAGATTTATAGCTCCACTAGCATTGGAAACTTGAGTAAAAACCCACTGTTCCTAAAGATGAGTCAAAGGCTCATAAAAGACATTAAAAACCAACTAGGGGGGAATACAAAATGTCATCAGAAAATTCACCCCTATATTAAATACGAAAATTCAAGAAAATAACTAAAATGGACTTATTTACTAAATATTAATGTCCATGAGTGCATCTTGAACATGCAGATTGGGTTCTTGGAAATTATGCCTTCAAGTTGGGTCCAAGTCATCATCATTCTTGTGTTCAAGGAAATTGACCCACTTTGGAGTTGCTTCTAATTTATTCTGATCTTCTTTTCCCTTGAGCTCCAAAATCAGTCCTTGCAAAGCTTGCTTCATTCTTTTGGTCTTGGACCTTGTCATTGGACCTCCTATTTCCTGCAAAGGGTCTTTGTCTGGGCTGGACCGATCCTCATCATTCCCTCCCTCTTCGAAAGGATTCGTCCTCGAATCAAACCCATCACCTACATCAAACAAAGATAGATCAGCCACATTAAAAGTAGAACTTATAGTTCCATATTCATTTGGCAAATCCAGCTTGTAGGCGTTGTCATTGATCTTTTCTAATACTTGGAAAGGTCCATCTCCCCTTGGGTGCAATTTGGATTTTCTTTGAGTTGGAAATCTTTCTTTCCGCATATGAACCCAAACCCAATCTCCGGGTTCAAAAGTAATGCGAATACGCCCCTTATTAGCTTGCTTTGCATACTGCTCATTCCTTTTCTCAATGTTTGCTCTAACCTTGGCATGCAACTCCCTGAAAAAATCTGCCTTTTTGTTTCCATCAAAATTAGCAAATTCATTAGTAGGTAAAGGTAAGATATCCAATGGAGTCAAAGGGTTAAAGCCATACACAACTTCAAACGGAGAGTAAGAAGTAGTAGAATGCACAGCTCTATTATATGCAAACTCAACATGTGGCAAACATTTTTCCCACTGTTTTAAATTCTTTTGAATGATTGCACGCAGCAAGGTAGTAAGTGTTCTATTCACAACCTCAGTTTGCCCATCCGTTTGTGGATGTGCAGTTGTAGAAAACAGAAGCTTAGTTCCTAACTTACTCCATAAAGTTCTCCAAAAGTGACTTAAGAATTTCACATCTCTGTCACTTACTATTGTTCTTGGTAATCCATGCAAACGCACAACCTCTTTAAAGAACAAATCAGCAATATGTGTGGCATCATTTGTTTTGGAGCATGCAATGAAATGTGCCATTTTGCTAAACCTATCAACAACCACAAATATGCTGTCCTTCCCACCCTGTGATTTAGGAAAACCTAAGACAAAATCCATTGAGATATCAGTCCAAGGTTGATTAGGAACAGGCAAAGGTGTATAGAAACCATGGGGCATCACTTTAGATTTGGCTTGCTTACATGTTATGCATTTTTCACAAACAGATTGCACATCATGTTTCATTTTAGGCCAAAAAAAATGCTCTTTCAAAATTTCTAAAGTCTTTTGAACCCCAAAATGTCCCATTAATCCACCACCATGAGTTTCCCTAACAAGCATTTCACGCAAAGAACAAACAGGAACACACAATTTATCTTTCCTAAACAAGAAACCTTCATGTTTATAATAGTCCCCAAAAGCATGCTTAGAACAAGAATCCCATACCTGTCCAAAATCAAAGTCATTGGCATACAAGTCCTTGATATGCTCAAACCCAAGTAGTTTTGTTTGCAATGAAGTAAGCAATGCATACCTTCTAGACAAGGCATCAGCCACAATGTTTTCCTTACCATTCTTGTACTTGATCACGTAAGGAAACATCTCAATGAACTCCAACCACTTGGCATGTCTTTTTTGAAGCTTTCCTTGAGAACTTAGGAACTTCAAGCTTTGATGGTCAGAATGGATGACAAACTCTCTTGGCCACAAATAATGCTGCCAATTTTGCAAAGTTCTTACCAATGCATAAAGCTCCTTGTCATATGTGGGATAATTCAACGCTGCTCCACTAAGCTTCTCACTAAAATATGCAATCAAAAAAAAGGAGGTTTATTGGAGGTTTAAAGAAGGAGATTGCTGATGTGGTGGAATTACAATATTATGTGGAGATGGAGGATTTGTTGCACAAAGCAGTTCAGGTGGAAAAGCAATTGAAGTCCAAAACCTCCTCCAAATTCTCATCATCCTCAAGCACTTCTTGGAAGTCAAATTGGAAGAATAATAAAGCCATTTCCCATCCTAAAGAAAATGTGAAGGCCAAGTCTACTATGGCATCCTCTAAAGGTAAATCTGAAACTAATTCTTCTTCACGATCACGTGATATAAAATGTTTCAGATGCCAAGGAATTGGGCATATTGCTTCTGAGTGTCCAAACAAAAGAGCAATGATTTTGCTGGATAATGGAGACATAGAGAGTGTGAGCTCAAGTGATGATGAAATGCCTCTGTTAGAAGATTGTAGTGATGTTGAAGTGGCTGAACCCGTGCATGGAAATTTGCTTGTTACTAGGCGTGCTCTTAGCATACAGCCTAAGGAAGATGAAGATGCGGAGCAACGTGATAAAATTTTCCATACTAGGTGCCTCATTAATGAAAAGGTATGTAGCATGGTTATTGACAGTGGAAGTTGTACTAATGTTGCTAGCACCTTGATGGTCGAGAAACTGAACTTGCCAACCAAAAAGCATCCTAATCTTTTGTCGCAGAATCGACTGTTACCTTAGGGTAAGCTTTTAGAGACATTAATTTAGCTAGAACACGTGGCGACGTGTCGAGTGAGGTCGGAGACGTTGTTTGACTAATCATCCTGCATTCATGCAACATTAATGAGGTATTAACACGAGACGGACTTCGGACCTCGTCGGATTCCAAAATGGTCATAAGACCCGGATTTCCGTGTAAGAGCGTTTGTAGACGACTCTTGTAGCAGACCGAAATGGCAGACCTACTGGTTACGGCTGATCTGACTAACGTTGTTGTTGGAGTAAGAGGCACGCGGGCCGAAATGGTCCCACCGTGGCTGGTGCTAGGGCTGATCCGTTGATGTCCATCCGTTCCGGAATGCATTTGGTTAACTGGGTTAACCGTCATATCATGTCATGCAACATGCATACTGACTTAGTTGCCGAGTGTGATTGATAATTGTGAATCTTATCTGATGCATGCTATTTGTTATTACTGTCGTTATGTTCATTGTGGAATATGCAACCCTAGGATGTTATCTCTAGCTATAAGCCTAAGTGGCAATTTATTATCTGTACCTATTTGGGTTTATTATCTACATAATTCTTTGGAGTTGACCATCGCGTCTTCTGTGTGTGTTTTGGCGGACAACGCCTTTTGTCAGATGTCCATAGCGGACTGGTTCACAATGGTCCACCCTTCGGGGGGGATTAGATACGAGATGATTGACCAGGACGACCCCGGTTCGTGGGTGGTTGACCCCGCTAGCCATCGAGCGACGTACTCGGGGCGGATTATGGAGGACCATGTAGATAGGGTAGGATACTTGACGTCAGGAGTGCTGCGGAGATGCACTGTCAGTTTCAACTTGCCACCAGGTGTGCATTGCGGACCAGGAGCAGGAGGACCACCACCACCACCGTTATCCTCGGATGAGGAGGATCCCTCAGAGGAGGAGCCAGTGGGAGTGATTTCTGCAGAGTCCAGTTCACCCACCATTGCTGTTATAGATGATCATGGATCGGGCCCTAAGCCCGTGAGTCCAGCACCGGAGCGTATCGCTGTGGCGAGAGGAGGACGGGTAGTGTACATAGACTTGGTCGTTCTGGATTCTGATTCCGACGACAATCATGCTAGCACGTAGGACTGAGTGTTAGTGTGAGCTCCTCGAGATAGGATTAGTGTAGGAGTAGAGTCGTAGCTCTGACTGTCATTTGTTTCTTTGGGGACAGGGTAGTTTCCCACCTATAGCTTTTTGTGTGGTTTCCTTACGGGAATCACAGAGAGTTGGTTGGACTTAGGAGGTCTTGTTTCAGGCCATTGGGTCATTTTATTCTCATTTTTGAGGTTTGTGTTGCGGACACTTAACCTTTATTTTCAGTTTGTACATATTGCCTACGGGCGCTACTTTTCTCACTTCCCGTCACTGGAGGTTTACTCGTGACGTGGTTAGCTACTTACAGCGGGGGCTGTATTATATATTGTATATTAGTTCTGTTGTCTTTCGCAATTGCGTTATATTTATTTCAGTCTTGTTTATATCATCGAAAAAAAATATTCACGTTTTTCCGCATTAGTTTATTTTTGGTTACTAAAGTGACGCCGCCGAAATCGGGGTGTTACAATACTTGCATTTCCTCCACGAATCTGAGGAAGCCTATGAGGATGTTGTCCATTTCTGGACTAAGGCTCATGCCTAATAGCTGGTTTGTCATACTATAGACACTCGGTTCCTCTGGATGGCGCACATTGATGAAGAGATCTTCATCAAAGGCCTTCTTCCTCAATTGCTCGATGCATGCAATGAAGGATGCCATTGCAATCTTGAATTTAAGTGAAAACGAGATGTGAAGACTGTTACGCTTTAACCGCTATTTATAAGCTCAGTTCAGTCTACAGAAGTTAATGCTGAAGCAGTTTCTTGAGGATTGTTTATTGGTAACAGATGTTTACCTTTAACTCCTTGACCGGTGGTAAACGTTCCACTCATTCATTTAATCTTCTGCATATGCATTAATTAAAAACGTTTTCTTTAAATTTTTTTATTATTATTCTTTTCTCCATCTTTTTAAACTTAGTCCTTTTCTAAGGGGGAGTACCTTGTACTTCAAGCTAAGTTTTTGATGTGTAAACTGTGTTAGTGTGATTTCTTTTTCTTTTGGAGAAATTAAGAGTTCCACTCTTTATGACCATAGATTTGTCCGTGGGCATGTGCAAGGAATACATTTTCACTTCCTCTGAAGTGATCATATGCTATATTGGTTGACTCTGATAATTTTACCTTGCTCTTGACTCTGAATATTTATGCGCTCTGATATTCACATATTATCTATGTCATAAATTCTCACTCTGAACTCTTCTATTATTTAGCTCAGAATCTAGATATTACTAATGTTTTCATTAAGTCTTAGATTCAGGGGGAGCTAAGCTCAGAATCAAGCTGTGACTTGGATTCAGAATGAGCAACATAAACCATTAACCTCAGGATAAGTTTACTTCTATTCTCTAAACTCTGAGTGAATTCAGTTTATTGTTTAAGAATTGTTCATCAAAATACTTGGTTTTGTCATCATCAAAAAGGGGGAGATTGTAAGATCAAGTTTTGATCTAGTAATACAACTCTATGTTTTGATGATTACATGTTAACTATTATGTATGAACAATTATGGTACTCTAACGTTGTTTTCTGAGTGTTCTAATGACAGGCCATGACTCTGGTCTTATTTCACATAATTCAGAAGAACAATGCTCAAAGAGTAACCTCTGCAACGCTTTCGCACGTATTATGTTCAATCTGAACAGTAGATCAAGCTTCAGAAGATCTGAAGATCATAAAGCTCTGATATGGATTCAGCTCACTAGAAGCTCTGAAGGATCAGTGAGTAGTGAAGATTCTGAAGTCCAAGAGTAAGCTGGCTCTGAAGACCAAGAACTTCTCCTCTGAGTCTAGAAGCAGAAGGTACAAAGGTCAGAGGATCCAAGCTTCTTTCTGACTCTGATCACCAAGCTTCACAAGTTCCAATATGAAGCATCACTCTGATCAGAAGTCAACTAGGATAAAGGTCATGTCACTATCCAAAGTACAAAAGCAATTGTACCATTCCTGACGACCTTACCTAACTTATTCAGCCACAGCAGAACCTGGAAAACCCAAATCTGCCCTCCAACGGTAGCATTCCATGCAAACTTCCAAACCTAATTCCTTGGAGTATATAAAAGAGGCTGAAGATGAAAGATGCTGTTTGAAGAAACTTTGTAGAAGCTCACGCGAAAATCAAATATTCTCTCAAAGAAATCTTTCTTCACATTGTACTAATTGTGTTTACTATTAGCTTTCTAAGAAGCATTTCTTTGTAAACCCAAACCTTCAAACAGTTGCTTGATTTTCCTTTAGGAGACCAAGGTTGGTCGGATCCTTGAGAAGACTAAGAGAGTGAATCTTAGTGATAGCTAAGTCAGTGTATTGTTAGTCACTTTGCAGGTAGCAAGTGCAGTTGTAACAAACTCTGATTAGTGGATTGCCTTCATTCTAAGAAGGAAGAAATCACCTTAACGGGTGGACTGGATTAGCTTGAGGGATTTATCAAGTGAACCAAGATAACATCATTGTGTGCTTTCCTTAACTCTTATCTTAGCACTTTTATCTTTGGTGGTTGAAGAGATTTGCTTAAATCTTAAGTGGATTGAGTTTTAGACTTAAAACGCTATTCAACCCCCCCCCCCTTTCTATCGTTTTTCGTACCTTCAGTTGGAACTTGTGAAGCTTCGTGATCAGAGTCAGAGGGAAGCTTGGATCCTCTGACCTTCGTAACTTCTGCTTTTGGACCTCAGAGTAGAAGGTACTTGGTTTTCAGAGCCAGCTTACTCTTGGACTTCAGAGTCTTCACTTCTCAGCTTCTGAACCTTCAGAACTTCTGATCCTTCAGAGCCTCTAGACCTTCAGAGCTTCTGGACCTTCAGAACTTATGGTCTTCAGAACTTCAAGTGATCTGAATCCATATCAGAGCTTGTAAACTTCAGAACTTCTGAAGCATATACTACTGTTCAAAAGAACATAGTGAGTGCGAAAGCGTTGCATAGGTTACTCTTTGGGCATAGTGCTTCTGATAAGTGTGAGTATTGACCAGAGTCAGAGCCTGTCACATAAACACTCAGAAAACAACGTTAGAGTACCATAATTGTTCATACACAATAGTTAACATGTAATGATCAAAACATAGAGTTGTACTACATGATCAAATCTTGATCTTACAATCTCCCCCTTTTTGATGATGACAAAACCAAGTATTTTGATGAACAATTCTTGAACAATAAACTGAATTCACTCAGAGTTTAGAGAGTAGAGATAAACTTATCCTGAGATGAATGGTTTATGTTGCTCATTCTGAATCCAAATCACAGCTTGATTCTGAGCTTAGCTCCCCCTGAATCTAAGACTTAATGAAAGCATTAGTAATATCTAGATTCTGAGCTAAATAATAAAAGAGATCAGAGTGAGAATTTATGACATAGATAATATGTGAATATCAGAGCGCATAAATATTCAGAGTCATAAGCAAGGTAAAGGTAACAAAGTCGACCGATTGAGCATACGATCACTTCAGAAGAAGTGAAAATGTATTCCTTGTATGTTCCCAGTGACAAATCTATGGTCATAAAGGTGGAACTCTTGAATTCTGCAAAAGAAAAAGAAATCACACTAACACAGCTTACACATCAAAAACTGGATTGTACTCCCCCTTTTTGTCATAAGCAAAAAGAATGGGGTGTGAAAAACTTAGTTTGAAGTACAAGGTTTATTAAGTTTATTAATGCATATGAGGAAAATTAAATGAGAGAGTGGAGCGTTTACCACCGGCCAAGGAGTTAAAAGTAAGCATCTGTTTCCAATGAATAATCCTCGAGAAACTGCTTCAGCAATAACTTCCGAAGACTGAACTGAGCTTATAAATAGCGGTTAAAGCATAACAGTCTTCACATCTCATCTGCTTCTGAAATCAACATTGCAATGGCATCCTACATAGCTTTCATCGAAGAACTAAGGAAGAAGACCTTCGATGAAGATCTCTTCATCAATGTGCGGCATCCAGAGGATTCGAGTGTCTATAGTCTGACAAACCGACTATTAGGCATGGGCCTAAGTCCAGAAATGGACAACATCCTTAAAGGTTTCCTCACGTTTGTTGAGGAGCTTCAAGATCTTTTCCAGCGGGAGCTGGATAACTCTGCCAAGATAGAAGCGGTGGAGACTGCACTAGAGACCATGGCGGAGGGTCCTGAGAGGCAGGAAGTGCGCCAGAGCTTGGTCCAATTAGAGTATAGGCAGCATCGTCTGGAGCTTGAGAAAGCAGCGATGCGTAGGCAGTGTAGATCTTTGAGGAAAAATCCTCCTTTTTGAATGTATGAATGCAAATGTATGACTGATTTTAATAAAAGAAGGTTGTTTGTTGATTAATGCATATGTGTAAAACTAAGTAACAAAGAACAAGTAATTATGCAAGCACATAAGAAAGAAAATAAAATAGTCTGATAAAAGGAACAAAGTTAAAGATAAGAAACGATAATAATAATAAAATCAGAAGAAAAGAGAGATCCTAAACTAAGGTTTAGTTGTCCTCTTCAGAATTTCTGCGCACATCTCTTGAAGACTCTGGAGAAGAGCTTCTTGAGAATCAAGTCTTTTTTCAATGAGGGCAAGTCTGGAGTCTGACTGAATTGGAGCAGACGGAGCAGCTTGATCAGAGTGAGGAGCTTGTGTAGAGGATGAGGCGATGTTTGTAACCTGAACAGAAGCGAGCACTTGAGCTTTAAGGGCTACAGCCTCAGCTTCTAGTCTTGCAGCTTGTTCCAGAGCATCAAGCCTAGCAGACTCACGTAGAGCTGCTTCAAGCCTTGCAGCAACTTCTACTTCCTCATTCTTCTTTCTTGTTTCTTCTATTTTAGTGTAGAGTTTTTCCCTTAAGCGTCTTTCATGTAGAGCTTGTCTTCTCCTGGTTCTGGCTTCAAATCTCTCTCTAGCAGCATTGATTCTGGCCTCTCTTTCTTCATTGTAGAGTAACATCATCTCATCAATCTGGTTATGCATCCAATTGCACAGACGACTCCAGTCTTCAGCAACCAAGTTGGGTTTCTCACTGTGGTCAGTCTCTGACCATACAGGTTGCGAATGCGTGTTGATGCTTGATCATGAAATAGGTGGAGGCAACCAAGCAGAGTGTCTGGTTTAGGGTAAGTGTATGTGATGATGGACAGATTGGTTTCAGGTGAGGGAGGATGATTACTGCTAGTAGCTTCAGAGGTACCTTGAGGGGATCCAATATTCAGAGTTTTATGAGCAATGGTATTGGTCTCAGGGTTTTGGTTTGAAGTGCCAGTGTTAACATTAGGAAACTCAAAATCAGCAGATTTGACTGAAGAGAGATTTGAAAGGGACACTTTGGAGAAATCCTTTTCCTTCTAAGGAGGAGGAGAAGAAGAAGGAGAAGGAGGAGGAGGTGGTGCTGAGTTCAGAGGGACCGCATTGATTGGAAAATCAGGAGCAACCAGAGGTTCTGGATAGCGGTTTGTACTTGGAACTGTGATGAAATGTTCAGGAATCTCTTAGATCCTTTCACTTGCAATTTGAAAGAATTGGAGATTAGACTCAGATTTGTTGGATGGTGAGGAAATTGAGTATTGGTAGGAAAAGAAACAGATGGAGCGAGAGAGAGATTTTCTCGATCAGAGTGATCAGGTGATTTTGGTTCAGAGTCTGGCTTTTCAGAGGTTTGTGTTTCAAAAGCTTGTGTTTCATAAGCTTGTGGATTATATGGTATAATATGTGAGGTTGGTTCAGAGGGTTTGGGATTTTGAAGCATTTGCCAGAGGGGTTCTTCCTCAATGGAAGGTTGAAAGAATGAAGGCCTAGGTGGTGAGATGTGAGTGGTTGTTTGGACAACAGGTGTGGATTCAGGAATAGGAGAAGGTAAAGCTAAGGTTGGAGTGGGGTTAGACACAGCAACAACAGCATCAGATTCATCTTCATTAGTAAGAACAATGAACTTACTTGAATTCCTGACTAAAGATCTGGTAACTCTAAAAGTATTTGCTGCTCGAGTAGGTTCCAGCTGAATAACCTTTGTAGTAATTTTGACCTTCTTTTTCTTCTTCTGAGGTGGTTGCTCATCATCATCACCATCAGAGGCATCCTTTGTTTCAGCAGTATCCTCTTGCTTCCTCTTGGTCTTCTTCTTCTTGGGTGATCCAAAATCAGGAGCTTCTGGCAGAACTCTGAAGAACTCATCCACATCAATTTCAAAGCCTTGCCTCTTCAGATCATCAAGATAGAACATGATTGCCTCTGGATCATCAGCCTTTGACCACAGGGGGTAGTCTGTGAGAGGGACTCTTCTTTTCCTAACTTCATCTGTTGTGGCAGCTGATTCAGCTTCAACTTTCATATCTATCAGACCCATCTTCTTCATTGATGTAGGAGCGAAAGCATCTCCAACAATAGTTGAGAGATCTTCAGAGGATCCTGCTTTAGTTAGAGCTTCTATATACTTGCTCTCAATGAAGATATTAGATAGTAGCCTTCCAAAAGGAATGTACTTGATTGTAGGCTTGGTTGAGGCTGCAGTTTTTCTCAACTTTCTGATGCAGTCCTTGAGAAAGGTGAACAAGAAATAAGGAAGACATATTTTCTTGTGAGCCTTAATGAAGTACAGCATCACCTTCTGATTGAAGTTAATATAGTCTGGAGAACTTCCCTTTGGTCTGGGATTGAAACATTTCAGTATAATCTTGTGCCAAATCCTCAGATCAGGATGAAGATCCTTTGTCTTGCAATCACCTTTACCCGGTTTCCAGGTAGAGTACAACGCCTTGTTGATTTTGTCTTTGGTTCCCTTTGTCTTGGGTTCGCTTGTCTGAAACCTGTAGCCATTGATGGTTTGTGCAAAGCAATAGATCTCTCAGTGATGATGATCTTTTTGCCCAGCACGTAAGAAACCACTTGAAGATCATCACAATCAGCATGTTTCCAGAATTCCTTCACCAATTTGTAGTAGACTGGACCGGTAAGTCTAGAGAAGTATCCTTCCCAACCTTGAGCTTGCACTGCAGGACGAAGATCAAACCCATTTGCATCAATGTTGTTGAGGTCAAAACGCATCTCTGAAAGAACCTGAAGTTCTTATGGAGAAGAATTGCAAGTAACTGCACAACCTCTCTGAGCAATTGGAATAACATTCCTAGTTTCTTGATTCGCAGCTTGAGTAGACTCAGTGGATCTTAAAGGAGGAGCAGGACCAACTTGACCCGTTGGAAGACCCACTACCAAATTTGGAAACACTCTTCCATCAGCAGAATCAGCCCTTTCTGATCTATCCATGGTGATGAAGGTTTGGGTAGAAAGAGGGATGAACGAAAGAGAGAAGAGAGAATGGAAAAAGGGAGGTTTAGGTTTTTGCAAATAAGAGAGAGAAACGAAAATAGAGAGTGGTGGAGAACGTGTGTGCGTAGTGGTTTTGAAAGTAACCGTTGGTGGTTGTAAAACAAAAGTAAAATGTATCAAAGATGTTCTCAAACTCCTTATTCTCAAATTCTCCATCATGATCACTTCTGACACGGATAATCCTGCAACCTTTCTCATTTTGCACTTGGGCAACAAAGGTAGAGAACACAGAGTGAGACTCATCCTTGCGTCTTAAGAATTTTACCCATGTCCAGCGGCTATAGTCCGTCAACAATGACAATCCCATATTTCTTGCCACCTATAGACTCAGTTTTCATTGGTCCAAATAGGTCAATATGCAGAAGTTCTAATGGCCTTGAGGTGGAAACAACATTCTTTGTCTTAAAGGGGACTTTTTTAAATTTTCCCTTCTGACATGCTTCACAAAGAGCATCTGAAGAATACTTAAGATTGGGTAACCCATGACAAGGTCAAGCTTACTTAGCTGAGAAATCTTTCTCATGCTAGCATGCCCTAAACGTCTATGGCATACCCATTGCTCCTCATTAACAGAAAGAAGGCACTTAACTTTCTAAGTTTCCAACTCAAATAATCTGATCTTGTAAACATTGTTCCGCCTCTTGCTATTAAATAGAACAGAGCCATCAATCTGACTTACAGCCCTACAAGACTTTTGATTGAAAATAATGTCATAACCTTTTTCAGCTAATTGACTTATAGACAATAAGTTATGCTTTAAACCATCAACTAACATAACATTATCAATGCATGGACACTTACCAACACCAATGGTTCCAGAACCAACGATCTTACCCTTCTCGTTACCTCCAAAACCAACTTCACCTCCAGGTTTAAGTTTGAGGTCTTGGAACATAAGCTTTTCGCCCGTCATATGTCGCGAGCATACACTGTCCAGATACCTTGATTGATGTTTCAGTGGAGCGATCAAGGATATCTGCAATGTACACAATCTTTTCCTTAGGTTTACTTTCTGGGTCCTTTCTTGTTAGTTACCCTAGAAGTTCTGATAATTTTGGGTCTTTCAACAGGATAATATAAAGGAATTTGAGCATGATATTTTGATATAGAAAATGTTCATTTCTTAAGAGGTGGTTGAGCAACTTCAGAAGGTGATGGTTCAGGTATAATGGTACCAGAAGGTACAAAATGTTCATAAAGAGATTTTGGTTTAGACATAGGAGGCTCTTTTCTACTAGGTCTAGAATAGCCATTCATTCCATTTCTGCTAACGCCATAGATCATTGAAGCCATTAAGCTTCTATCTACGCTTTTAGCTAGGAATCTTTGAAAATATTTTTCATATTTAGTTTCATTCTTCTCATCTGAAGTACTAGATGCAAAAACTTCTTCTCATTTAGAAATTTGATTTTTAAGAACAGAGTTGGAATTAACTGAAGAGAAGTTGTTTTCATTTAGATCATAAATGGTTTTCTCATTCTTAGTAGTGACTTCAGAAACAGCAATAAAATCCTTTTCCTTTAGCCTTTGCTGATCCTTTGTACTTGTTCTGCCTGTGCTTCCAGAGGTGGTTGAGCCTTCTTGAAATCAATGAGAGCTCATCTTCATCAGAATCTTCAGAAGATTCTTCTGATTCTTGTTCAGCTTGAAGCGCCTTGGCCTTTTCAGGTCTGAACTTCAGAGCTATGGACTTTTTCTTCTTTTGAGGTAGATGCTCAGCACGATCTATCTCATGACTCTTCAGAATGCTGATAAGTTCTTCCAAACTTATTTTTTTCATATCCCTTGACAACTTCAAGGCAGTTACCAAAGGCATCCACTTCTCAGGAAGGCCTCTAACGATCCTCTTGGCATGATCTGCAGTGGTGTAGCCTTTGTCAATCACTCTAATTCCAGCAATGATCATCTGGAATCTGGAGAACATGACTTCTATGGATTCATCAAGTTCCATCATGAAGGCTTCATACTTATTGATTAGAGACAAAGCCTTTGTCTCCTTGACTTCCTCATTGCCTTCATGAGTCATCTTCAAAGAATCAAAGATAGCCTTTGCAGAATCACGATCAGCAATTTTCTCATATTCTTCATAGAAGATAGCATTGAGTAGACTGGTTTTTGCTCTGTGATGATCTTTGTAAATCTTCTTTTGATCTGCATTCATCTTATCTCTTGAAATCTTCACACCAGCTTCATCAACTGGACATGTGTAGCCATCAACAACATGATAACAGAGATCAACATCAAAGCTAAGAAAGAAACTTTTGATTCCATCTTTCCAGTAATCAAAATTTTCTCCATCAAAGATAGGTGGTTTAGCACTGTAGTGGTCTTTCTGAGTTTCATTGGTGGTGTGGTCTTTCTGAGTTTTTAACACCGGCACGGATCTCTGAAACACTGTTAGGTGTGGTAATCAGAACTTACGCTCTGATACCATTTGAAGGTATGAAAACACTAGAAAAGGAGGGGGGAAGGGGGTTTGAATAGGGTTTTGCGTATAAAAACTTTCCCTCTGAGATTTTGACAAATCTTCTCGGTTTCAAGAACACAAAGTGCAAGAGATAAAGGGATGAGAAAAGCACACAAGTGTTTTATTCTGATTCACTCTTCTCGGTTTTAAGTCCACCCGTTAAGGTGATTTCTTCCTTCTTAGAATGAAGGTACTCCACTATTCAAAGATTGTTACAACTGCACTAGCACACCTTGCTCAGTGACTAACAAATCTAAGAACTAGCAACACTAAGACTCACACGTCTTAGACTTCTCAAGAATCCTAACCTCACTGGTCTCTCAAGGAACTACAAACAAATTTGTAGATGGTTTGGGTTTACAAAGATTTGCTTCTAAACATGCAGGAGTAAACACAATAAGAACAATGAAGAAATATTGCTAAGGTATTTTTCTTGAAGGTTTTCACTTGTATTGCACAATAGTTTCTTAGCCAATTTCTTCTCTCTTCAGCCTATTTATACTCCAAGTTGAGGTGTTGTATTCGTTGAAAGAATCTATCCGTTGGAGGGCATTTCTAGAAATTCCAGAACCTGTTGGGGCTGAACCTCGTAGGTAAGGCAGTCAGAATAGTACACTGCTTTTGTACTATTGACAATGACATTTCCTTAGCCTAGATGACTTCTGATCTTTGCGACGCTTCATGTTGGAACTTGTGAAGCAATTCATCAGAGTCAGAAGGAAGCTTGGATTCTCTGACCTTCAGAACTTCTACTTCTGGACCGTTCACTCTGAACATCTTGTAACACCCCGATTACCGCGTGTCACTTTAGTAACCAAAAATAAACTTTACGCGGAAAACAGGTAATTTTTTTTTCGTTTGATTCCTTTTAAATAAAGCAATAGAAATTAAAGACATAACCCAACAACTAAACTAACCGATATACAAATATATACACATGTACAGCCTCAGCTGCACTCCCATGTCACGCGCACTCGCAGTGACTCCAAAGTAGTGTGCCCGCAGGCAAATATATACAGAACCAGCAGTGTAAGTAAAAGTATCAAATATACAGTCATCCAAGAGAAAGTAGGCTCCAAAAATGGCCTGAACAAAAGACCCCTATACTCCGACAGACTCTCTGTGATTCCTCATCAAAAGAACCACACAAAAAGCCACACATCGGGAACCTACCCTGTCCCAAGATAAGACGATTCAGAGCTCTACACAAAAAAATGACGCTGCCTAACCTACCCTCCCAGTCCAGCTCATAGCTCCTCCTCCTCCTCCTCGTCGCTGCTCGGCGAGTAGCTGTCCCCACTGCTCTCGGAGTCAGAGTCGGAATCCACCGTAATCATCTCGGTGTCCAAGTCCACGACCTCCCTCCTAACTGTCCTGCGCACCGTCCTAGTCGAGCCCGTCTCAACATCCACCTCTCCAGCAAGAACATCCTCCTCCACCACCCTAACCAGGGGATCCACACGGTAGCCGTGTGGTGAAGTAAAGGAAAAGAGACGTGAGGCAGATGGGACAACAGACTCCCTCTTCGGCCGCACAAGCCTAGAGGACGACGCCACGTCGGTAGGATCGATAGCAGTAGCAGGAGGTGGCGCAACAGGTGTAGCAACGACAGGCTCGATCTCCGCTGGGTCCTCGTCATCAGAAGATGAAGTCGGAGGTGGTGTAGGTGGTCCTCGACCAGTACCTAGTCCACAACGAACTGAGGGCGGCAAGTCAAAGCTCAGCTCCATACGTCGTAGCACTCCTCTCGTCACACGTCCACGCTCATCCGTCCGGTCCTCCATGACCCTTCCCCGGTACGTTGCTCGGTGACCCGCAACATCGATCACCCAAGCGGTGGGGGCATGATGGTCCACCAACTCATACCTGATCCCCCCCGAGGGAGAGACCATCGAAAACCAGTCCGCCATCGACATCTGGCAGCAGGCCGACCGCCCAAACACAAACATGAAACCAAAGCCAAGGCGCTAGGGTCAACTCACGGAAATAAGTAATTATACACTCAACATGTGATATGGGTATAGATATATATGTTGATATATATATATAAATAATCCTAGCATGTTATTGGCTCTAACATTGCTTCAATAAATCAAATAGCACACAATTCCAGTCAGAGTGAATGTATGCGTGAAATGCAATCAATATGATCCGGATAATTGTGAAGCATTCCCGTTCTTCACTAGTGAAGCATTCCCGTTCTTCACTATGGATGAAGCATTCCCGTTCTTCATCCTTGACGAAGCATTCCCGTTCTTCGTCGAATGATGCATTGGTGAAGCATTCCCGTTCCTCACCATCGATGAAGCATTCCCGTTCCTCATCGAATAATGCATCGGTGAAGCATTCCCGTTCTTCACCAAATGATGCATGATGCAATATGGTTAGCCAAACATCGAATCGTCCTCACAACACAAGTGTTTAGCTCAAAACCCAATCTCAAAACCCAAGAGTTAGTGTCGGTCAATACAACACAACTCAGAGTTAGTGTCGGTCAATACAACACAACTCCAACAACAAAACCCAATGTAAAAACCCAGAGTTAGTGTCGGTCAATACAACACAACTCCATCAACAAGAGTACTAAAGTACTCGGTGACTTTCAATCATCACCGTGGCTCACCTCCCCCTTCGGTGTCCAGCAATTCTCCAAAACCCACAACAAAAGTCGACTTTTCCCCGTCTTTCGCAATCATTTCCCCTTTAGGTTCCCTATGGTTCATTCATTAATAAAAATTGTTTCGAATCGAATTAGTCAAGTTATGAGTTTATTTCCCAAAGTCTAAGTTTCCCAAAGTCTTTAGTTTTCAAAATTCTATTCATTCTAAGTTTTCCAAAAACAAACCACCCAAAAGAAATTTCCGGGGAAAGTCTAAGAGTACGAACAAATGGCTAAGTCTCAAAACCCCAGTTTGAACTTGCCTAGGGTTGGTTCCCCAACCCGAATATCAAATATCACCAGTTCAATGATTCCCCACTCCGAAGTCGCGTCAAAACGCACAATTCAATAACATCTCAACATCACAAGTTATGGAAAACATCATAACATCAGTCTATCATAATAATCAATATCAAAGTAAAGCATAAGTCGAATTTATCGACGCCTATCATGCAGTCATAGCTATTAGTAAGTTGCCCTAACCTCGAGCTGCTCCAGTCTCGTGGTTCAAATATCCTTCACACGATTGCTCTGAAATATCCAAAGTCCCTTCAACTGAACCTCGGAGAAAACAAAGCAGAAATCCAAACAAAATCGATTAGCTCGATCACAATACAGCCAATTAACGATAGACAAAGTATTAAAGCTTCAGAATACAACAATCGAGTACGAAAAGACAAGTTTTCGAAAACGAAAAACTTCCCCCCCTTTGCACTAAGCTCTCGGCCATAAAGGGAAAAGAGCTCCGGCTCTTTTTCTTCGATCTAATCTATTTACAAGGTAGTTTCAGGGTAAAACTAAGACAAAGAAACTGTCGGAAAAATTTTCGGACAATCGGATCGAAATACGGCTGTTCAGGGGAGTTTTGGTCCAAAATAAAAGCTCAAAACCTCAAAGTTATCACTTCGGAAAACAAATTTGACAGCAATGATCCTAACGACATTCGTAACAACTAATCCTAAAGGCACGAAGTCAGATTACGACTTTTCGACAGTAAAGTTTCGAAATGTGCGACAAAAAGGGTTTTGAATCAGTTTTTCAGATCCTTGACAACTCGATCCAAATCGGCGAATACCAACGAAGGTTCTAGGCTCTTGGGCACGTAGAGAAGATACCCCAACAGAGAAATCAGGAAAAACAGACAGTTTTACAAAAAGCTCAAAACTTTGAGCACAGAAACAGCTAAAGAAACTCAGTAGAAACAGTGATCGGAGGTAAGAATCAAGCTAGTTACCTCATCGACCTTGAAGTAGGAACGAACTGCGCGAAGATCGGTCAAGTTTCGGCGAAAAATTCTTCTCCCTCTCCTCTCCTAAACTCGTGGCCCAAATGGAAAGAAATGAGAAGATATTTTGAATTTTGAGCTATTTATAGGAAGGTGAAATCGCGGGAAAATGAAAATTTCGCGATTCCGATTTTTGCAGCACGTTCACCGATGAATTCTAAGAGAGATTCTGGCGACAGAATTCCAGAACTCAAAACAAATCTCTGACATTTGGGAAAAACGATATCTAAAATCCCAAAAGCGGTGCAAATTAATCTGTCCCGAAAAACTACTTTTTGGTGTGATGGTCAGACGACAAAACTTTGTTCTGAAGAAAGATTGGAAACGTCGAAACAAATCTGGCAATGCGGACGGAAACCTCGTTAAAAGTCCCGAATAGAAAAAGTCTTCATCCAGCGCTTGAATTTAGGGTTTCGAAGCAAAGAAATTAGCGTCGTCAGACTTCCGAAAAGTGAATACTATCGTGCGTACAGTCCAGGGTTCCGAAATGAAACGCTGGTCGAAGGAAAAATAAAGAGAACCTTTAAATTTCCCAAGGATTCGAAATCTCACTTAATACGTTGCTTTAAAAGCGAAATTAGCCTATTCTGGACACTCTCGCCATAAGGCAGGTGTGCAGACGACTCGCACTAACTCCTAAAACGACTACACAACATTCCGCAAGCAATTCCTGAACTTTCTTCTTTATTGATCTTTCTCAAACATCAAACTCCTGTCACGCTTACACTGATCCTACGTGTGAGTCGGAAATTAACTTGTTCTGTAAATCCAGGTCTTACAATACTCCACTCCAAAAAGAAAGTTTCGTCCTCGAAACTCAGAGTTCTGCGAAAAGTCCGGGATACAGTTCCTTGATCTTATCTTCTAATTCCCATGTAGCGTCTCCCGTATCGTTGTTCCATATCACCTTTACCAACACAATCTGCTTCCCCCTCAGCTGTTTCACTCTTCTATCCCCAATACTCACTGGCGGTGCCTCAAAGGTCAAATCATCCTTCAGTTCAACGTTGTCTGGCTCGATTACATGAGTCGGGTCTGGAATGTACTTCCTTAATTGCGACACATGAAATACATCGTGAATGTTGGAAAGAAATGGTGGTAGTGCAATCTGATACGCAACTGGTCCAACACGTCGAGTGATTTGATAAGGCCCAATAAACTTTGGCGTGAGCTTCCTTGACTTAATAGCTCGTCCAACCCCCGTAGTGTGAGTAACTCGTAGAAACACATGGTCGCCCTCTTCAAACTCTAGGGTTCTGCGTCTCTGATCAGCATAACTCTTCTGTCTGCTCTGCGAAGCTCTCATCTTTTCTCTGATCTGCTTAACCTTCTCGGTCGTCTGTTGCAGCAATTCTGGCCCAATCAACAAACTCTCTCCATCTTGATACCAGCACAACGGTGTCCTACACTTTCGACCATACAAAGCTTCATACGGTGCCATCCCAATGCTCGCATGAAAACTATTGTTGTATGTAAACTCGATCAATGGCAGAAGATCATCCCAGCTTCCTCTGTTATCTAACACACAAGCACGTAGTAGATCTTCTAGCGACTGAATAGTTCTCTCTGTTTGCCCATCAGTTTGTGGATGATACGCCGAACTCAATCTCAGCTTGGTTCCTAACGCATCATGAAGAGCTCCCCAAAAGTGCGAAGTAAACTTTGGATCCCGATCAGACACAATACTCGTCGGAACTCCATGTAGTCTCACAATCTCAGCCACATAAATCTCAGCCAACTTTTCCACATTGTAGGTAGTTCTCACTGGTAGAAAATGCGCTGACTTAGTTAAACGATCCACAATCACCCAAATCGAATTGTGCCTCTTCTGGGTTCTTGGCAAAGCTACCACAAAATCCATGGATATACTATCCCATTTCCATTCTGGCACGTCTAAACTCTGTAGCATACCAGCAGGTCTTTGATGTTCTACCTTCGCCTTTTGACAAGTCAAACATGCAGCTACATACTCGGCCACTTGTTTCTTCATTCTCGGCCACCAAAAATTCAGTTTCAAGTCTTGATACATTTTTGTCATTCCCGGATGAATGCTCCATTTGCTCTTGTGTCCTTCATCCATGATTAGCCTTCTCAATTCTGGATTGTTGGGTACACTAACTCTGTCCTTGCATCGTAGGATATTGTCAGTTCCTATCTTGAACTCCGGGTCTTTCCCTTGAATTACTAGGTTCCTCTTCTATAGTAGAAACTCATCTTGCAGTTGTTGCTCTCTAATCTCTTCCATCAGTCCACTGGCGATTCTGATCATTCCGAATTTCAACTTTCCCTCAGACGGTGTCACACCTAAACTCATATCTCGAAATTGTTCCAGTAACTCCAGCTCTTTAACCATCATTGACGAGACATGCATCTTCCTACTCAAAGCATCAACAACTACATTTGCCTTCCCAGGGTAATATTGCAACGTAAACTCATAGTCCTTGATAAACTCCATCCATCTTCGTTGCCTCATGTTCAGCTCCTTCTGATCAAACAAGTATTTAAGACTCTTGTGATCGCTAAATATCGTGAAAGTACAACCATAGAGATAATGCCTCCAGATTTTCAGCGAAAACACAATGGCAACTAACTCCAAATCGTGAGTCGGGTAGTTCCTCTCGTGAGTCTTCAACTGTCTCGAAGCATAAGCCACCACTTTTCGATGTTGCATCAGCACACATCCCAAGCCTTGATACGAAGCATCACAGTGGACCTCATAGGGTTCCTCCGGTTGTGGCAAAATAAGCACAGGTGACGTCGTCAAACGTTCCTTCAAAGTCTGAAAACTTGATTCACACGCCTCAGTCCATGCAAAAGGTTGATCCTTCCTCATCAATTGAGTCAAAGGTCCAACAATCTTGGCAAATCCCTCAATGAAGCGTCTATAATATCCAGCCAAACCCACAAAACTTCTGATCTCTGTCACTGTCTTCGGTTGCTCCCAAGCCAAAACAGTCTCCACTTTCGCTGGGTCCACAGCTATGCCTTCCTTTGAGATAACATGGCCTAAGAAATTGACTTCCTCCAGCCAGAATTCACACTTGGAAGGGTTCGCATACACCTTTTTCTCTCTCAACACTTGTAAAACTTGGCGCAAATGTCCTTCATGTTCCTTCGCGTCCTTCGAATATATCAGTATGTCATCAATAAACACCACCACAAACCGATCTAAGAACTCATGAAAGATGCGGTTCATGTAATCCATAAAAACAGCAGGTGCATTTGTCACTCCAAACGGCATCACTAGGTACTCGTAGTGTCCGTAACGTGTTCTGAAAGCAGTCTTCGGTATATCCTCAGTCTTCACTCTGATCTGATGGTAGCCTGACTTCAAGTCTATCTTGGAAAATACGGCAGCCCCTCGTAATTGATCCATCAAATCATCTATTCTCGGCAACAGGTATCTGTTCTTGATCGTCGCCTTGTTCAGTTGTCGATAATCCACACACAATCTCGACCTTCCGTCTTTCTTCTTTACTAAAAGCACTGGCGCTCCCCACGGTGAAACACTTGGTCGAATGAATCCTTTTGCCGAAAGATCCTCCAACTGAGATTTCAACTCTACTAACTCCGCAGGTGCCATACGGTAAGGTGCAATCGAAATCGGTCCGGTTCCGGGTACAATGTCGATCACAAACTCTACATCGCGTATAGGCGGTAGTCCAGGTACATCTCCAGGAAAAACATCCGCAAAATCTCGAACCACCGGAATACCATGAATATCTGATTCCTTCTTCCCCTCCAGACTTAGCAATGAAAAGTACTTCTGAGTGCCCTCGCTCAACGATGCACTAATGTGGTTAATAGAAAGATACTCGAAAAGATCCGAGTCTGGGAACACCACTTTCTTTCGACTACAGTCCAAAAGACAATGGTAGTGGGATAACCAATCCATCCCTAGGATTACATCTAGGTTTTTAAGGGGTAGACATACTAGATTGGCATGAAAAGTTCTATCTCTATATACTACTGAACAGTGCATGCATGCGGCATTAGCAATTAGGGTCCTAGCAGGTGTAGTTACCATAAGATCAAAACTCAAAGTAGTAATAGGCAGATGCAGTCTTGATACGCAATCCTTAGAGACAAATGAATGAGTTGCACCAGAATCAAAGAGTACAGTTAGAAGATTACCGTCGATTTCACATTCTCCTCTGATCAATCCATCCGCTCCTTCAACCTCTTCACCATCCATTGTATACACTCTTCCCTTCGCCACTGGGCGCTTCCCACTAACAGCATTCACAGACGGTTCAGCCTTTGGTGCCTTGCAGTCCATAGCCAGATGCCCGGATTTATTGCAGTTATAGCATCTTGGTGGCATCGTGCAATTGTTTGCATAGTGCCCGACCGCTCCACATCGGAAACAAGTCACCTCACGGTTAGGGGTACGACTTCCTGACCCTCCAGAAGTAGCAGCAGCAGCCATCGGCTTGTAAGATCCCGGGGTAAACCCTCTCCCCGCAGGACGTTGATACAGCTTCCTCGCCTGAAACCTTCCTCTTCCTTGAAAATTCTGTGGTGTCGACCTCACTGGTCCTCCTGTTCCAACCCTGTGCAATCTTCGATTCTTCATCAATTCCACCTCTGTGGCTTTCTCAACCAATGCTTGAAATCTCGTGATCCCCAACGGTCTCACTGAGTCCTCAATTTCAGCTCTCAGTCCCCTCACAAAGCGCTTGCACATGTAAGGCTCATCAACTTGGTCACGGAAAAATCGAAAGTGTTTTGCCAAAGACTCCAACTTAGCAGCATATTCCGGAATGGTCATGCTCCCTTGTCTATGAGTCAGAAACTGTGATTCACGCTCGTCACGAGCACTGTCAGGAAAATACTTCTCGAGAAAAGCAGTTCGAAAAGAATTCCAGTTCACCTCAACATGATTTGCTTCCATTATCCCTCTGGTGCCTCTCCACCAGTACTCAGCATCTCCCAACAACAGAAAGGTTGCCATCCCCACCTTGGCTGCCTCAGCAGTCTGTAACACACCAAAGATCTTTTCTATTTCCTCAATCCAGAGATCCGCTTTGTCCGGAAACAGTACCTCCAGAAAACTTAGGTGGATCCTGTCTCCTGAAATCATTCAAACCCTTGTTCTGATCCAGAGTCGCCTCCCTCTGACGCTGGTGTTGATCACGCGCTTCCTCCGCAGCACGCCTCAAAGCATTGTCATTCGCTTGGTTAGTCATCGCCTGAGCCATAGTGGCCATCATCTCTGCTATTTGATTCGTGTTCACCATCGTCTGTTACCCCCAAGAAAACTGTTAGTCCTAATCATATGATAGCATCAAAACTATTCCATATGATTAAGTAACAATGCAATCAATTAGAACGAAAAATCGTTCTGCAGACAATCAATTTTCACTCTTTGCAGAGTCACACAACCTAGCACAGAAGACCTATTCCCCAAATACTCCCAAAAGACTCGACTAAGCTCTGATACCACAATGTAACACCCCGATTTCCGGGTGTCACTTTAGTAACCAAAAATAAACTTTACGCGGAAAACAGGTAATCTTTTTTCGTTTGATTCCTTTTAAATAAAGCAATAGAAATTAAAGACATAACCCAACAACTAAACTAACCGATATACAAATATATACACATGTACAGCCTCAGCTGCACTCCCATGTCACGCGCACTCGCAGTGACTCCAAAGTAGTGTGCCCGCAGGCAAATATATACAGAACCAGCAGTGTAAGTAAAAGTATCAAATATACAGTCATCCAAGAGAAAGTCAGCTCCAAAAATGGCCTGAACAAAAGACCCTTATACTCCGACAGACTCTCTGTGATTCCTCATCAAAAGAACCACACAAAAAGCCACACATCGGGAACCTACCCTGTCCCAAGATAAGACGAATCAGAGCTCTACACAAAAAAATGACGCTGCCTAACCTACCCTCCCAGTCCAGCTCATAGCTCCTCCTCCTCCTCCTCGTCGCTGCTCGGCGAATAGCTGTCCCCACTGCTCTTGGAGTCAGAGTCAGAATCCACCGTAATCATCTCGGTGTCCAAGTCCACGACCTCCCTCCTAACTGTCCTGCGCACCGTCCTAGTCGAGCCCGTCTCAACATCCACCTCTCCAGCAAGAACATCCTCCTCCACCACCCTAACCAGGGGATCCACCCGGTAGCCGCGTGGTGAAGTAAAGGAAAAGAGACGTGAGGCAGATGGGATAATAGACTCCCTCTTCGGCCGCACAAGCCTAGAGGACGACGCCACGTCGGTAGGATCGATAGCAGTAGCAGGAGGTGGCGCAACAGGTGTAGCAACGACAGGCTCGATCTCCGCTGGGTCCTCGTCATCAGAAGATGAAGTCGGAGGTGGTGCAGGTGGTCCTCGACCAGTACCTGGTCCACCACGAACTGAGGGCGGCAAGTCAAAGCTCAGCTCCATACGTCGTAGCACTCCTCTCGTCACACGTCCACGCTCATCCGTCCGGTCCTCCATGACCCTTCCCCGGTACGTCGCTCGGTGACCGGCAACATCGATCACCCAAGCGGTGGGGGCATGACGGTCCACCAACTCATACCTGATCCCCCCCGAGGGAGAGACCATCGAAAACCAGTCCGCCATCGACATCTGGCAGCAGGCCGACCGCCCAAACACAAACATGAAACCAAAGCCAAGGCGCTAGGGTCAACTCACGGAAATAAGTAATTATACACTCAACATGTGATATGGGTATAGATATATATGTTGATATATATATATAAATAATCCTAGCATGTTATTGGCTCTAACATTGCTTCAATAAATCAAATAGCACACAATTCCAGTCAGAGTGAATGTATGCGTGAAATGCAATCAATATGATCCGGATAATTGTGAAGCATTCCCGTTCTTCACTAGTGAAGCATTCCCGTTCTTCACTATGGATGAAGCATTCCCGTTCTTCATCCTTGACGAAGCATTCCCGTTCTTCGTCGAATGATGCATTGGTGAAGCATTCCCGTTCCTCACCATCGATGAAGCATTCCCGTTCCTCATCGAATAATGCATCGGTGAAGCATTCCCGTTCTTCACCAAATGATGCATGATGCAATATGGTTAGCCAAACATCGAATCGTCCTCACAACACAAGTGTTTAGCTCAAAACCCAATCTCAAAACCCAAGAGTTAGTGTCGGTCAATACAACACAACTCAGAGTTAGTGTCGGTCAATACAACACAACTCCAACAACAAAACCCAATGTAAAAACCCAGAGTTAGTGTCGGTCAATACAACACAACTCCATCAACAAGAGTACTAAAGTACTCGGTGACTTTCAATCATCACCGTGGCTCACCTCCCCCTTCGGTGTCCAGCAGTTCTCCAAAACCCACAACAAAAGTCGACTTTTCCCCGTCTTTCGCAATCATTTCCCCTTTAGGTTCCCTATGGTTCATTCATTAATAAAAATTGTTTCGAATCGAATTAGTCAAGTTATGAGTTTATTTCCCAAAGTCTAAGTTTCCCAAAGTCTTTAGTTTTCAAAATTCTATTCATTCTAAGTTTTCCAAAAACAAACCACCCAAAAGAAATTTCCGGGGAAAGTCTAAGAGTACGAACAAATGGCTAAGTCTCAAAACCCCAGTTTGAACTTGCCTAGGGTTGGTTCCCCAACCCGAATATCAAATATCACCAGTTCAATGATTCCCCACTCCGAAGTCGCGTCAAAACGCACAATTCAATAACATCTCAACATCACAAGTTATGGAAAACATCATAACATCAGTCCATCATCATAATCAATATCAAAGTAAAGCATAAGTCGAATTTATCGACGCTTATCATGCAGTCATAGCTATTAGTAAGTTGCCCTAACCTCGAGCTGCTCCAGTCTCGTGGTTCAAATATCCTTCACACGATTGCTCTGAAATATCCAAAGTCCCTTCAACTGAACCTCGGAGAAAACAAAGCAGAAATCCAAACAAAATCGATTAGCTCGATCACAATACAACCAATTAACGATAGACAAAGTATTAAAGCTTCAGAATACAACAATCGGGTACGAAAAGACAAGTTTTCGAAAACGAAAAACTTCCCCCCCTTTGCACTAAGCTCTCGGCCATAAAGGGAAAAGAGCTCCGGCTCTTTTTCTTCGATCTAATCTGTTTACAAGGTAGTTTTAGGGTAAAACTAAGACAAAGAAACTGTCGGAAAAATTTTCGGACAATCGGATCGAAATACGGCTGTTCAAGGCCGTTTTGGTCCAAAATAAAAGCTCAAAACCTCAAAGTTATCACTTCGGAAAACAAATTTGACAGCAATGATCCTAACGACATTCGTAACAACTAATCCTAAAGGCACGAAGTCAGATTACGACTTTTCGACAGTAAAGTTTCGAAATGTGCGACAAAAAAGGTTTTGAATCAGTTTTTCAAATCCTTGACAACTCGATCCAAATCGGCGAATACCGACGAAGGTTCTAGGCTCTTGGGCACGTAGAGAAGATACCCCAACAGAGAAATCAGGAAAAACAGACAGTTTTACAAAAAGCTCAAAACTTTGAGCACAGAAACAGCTAAAGAAACTCAGTAGAAACAGTGATCGGAGGTAAGAATCAAGCTAGTTACCTCGATACCTTGAAGTAGGAACGAACTGCGCGAAGATCGGTCAAGTTTCGGCGAAAAATTCTTCTCCCTCTCCTCTCCTAAACTCGCGGCCCAAATGGAAAGAAATGAGAAGATATTTTGAATTTTGAGCTATTTATAGGAAGGTGAAATCGCGGGAAAATGAAAATTTTGCGATTCCGAATTTTGCAGCACGTTCACCGATGAATTCTAAGAGAGATTCTGGCGACAGAATTCCAGAACTCAAAACAAATCTCTGACATTTGGGAAAAACGATATCTAAAATCCCAAAAGCGGTGCAAATTAATCTGTCCCGAAAAACTACTTTTTGGTGTGATGGTCAGACGACAAAACTTTGTTCTGAAGAAAGATTGGAAACGTCGAAACAAATCTGGCAACGCGGACGGAAACCTCGTTAAAAGTCCCGAATAGAAAAAGTCTTCATCCAGCGCTTGAATTTAGGGTTTCGAAGCAAAGAAATTAGCGTCGTCGGACTTCCGAAAAGTGAATACTATCGTGCGTACAGTCCAGGGTTCCGAAATGAAACGCTGGTCGAAGGAAAAATAAATAGAACCTTTAAATTTCCCAAGGATTCGAAATCTCACTTAATACGTTGCTCTAAAAGCGAAATTAGCCTATTCTGGACACTCTCGCCATAAGGTACGTGTGCAGACGACTCGCACTAACTCCTAAAACGACTACGCAACATTCCTCAAGCAATTCCTAAACTTTCTTCTTCATTGATCTTTCTCAAACATCAAACTCCTGTCACGCTTACACTGATCCTACGCGTGAGTCGGAAATTAACTTGTTCTGTAAATCCAGGTCTTACACATCTAGTCTTCAGAATTAGAAGCACTTTGGTCTTGAGAGCCAGCTTACTCTAGGACCTCATAATCTTCAAGTCTCAGCTTCTGGACCGTTCACTCAGAACTTCTGGTCTTCGGAACTTCAGCACTTGAATCTTCAGAGCCCACATCAGAGCTTTAATCTTCAGAACATCTGAAGCATTTACTACCGTTCAGAAGAACGTAGTGATTGCAGAAGCGTTTCATTGGTTACTCTTTGGTCTTTAACTTCTGATGGATATATCTTAGGGTCAGAGTAAGAACCTGTTTGTTAAACACTTAACAGACAAACATTAGAGTACCCTAATTGTTCATACATAAATATAAACTTGTTATCATCAAAACATAGAGTTGTACCACATGACCAAATCTTGGTCTTACAATCTCCCCGTTTTTGATGATAACAAAACCATGTATTTTGATGAACAATTCTTAAACAATAAACTGAATACACTCAGAGTTTTAAGGTATCAGAGTTAAACTTATCCTGATATGTATAGTTTATTGATCTCCTTCTGAATCCAAGTTTAGAGCTTGATTCTGAGCTAAGCTCCCCCTGAATCTAAGACTTAATGAAATCGTTAGAGTTGTATAGATTCTGAGCTAAATTGAGATAGTGATGAGAGTGATATCAATCAGAGCAAAATGAGAATATTTTGACACATAAGATAAACATTGTAATTGCATCAGAACTATTAATTTATCAGAGTATATAAACTCTGCAGAAGAAGAGAAATGTATTCCTTGTTGTTGCCTCATGAAAGATCTATAGTTATAACGATTGATCACTTATAATCTCAAAAAGAAAAAAAAATTAACCTATCAAAAACATAGGTTGTCTACTTCCCCTTTTTGTCATAAGCTAAAAGGACAAAGAGTGTGAAAAACTTAGTTTTGAAGTACTAGGTACTCCCCCTGATTAAGATAACATGACTAAGTTCACAAAAAAAAGGTAAAAGGAATAACGAAGTCAAATGCAAAACCCATAATATTAATAAGATGAAAGAAATAAAAGTTAAAACTTAAAAAATGAAAGAAAACAAAGATAGAAATCCTAAAAGACTAGGGTTTTGGATCTGGGAGCCGCTTCATGATCATGTCCATCATCTGGACAAAACTTTGATTGACTTTGGCTTGTTCCTCAATGTGCTTCTGGAAGATGTCGAGCTTGGCAGCTATGTCAGAGAGATCAGGTTGAACAGGAGCAGAAGGTGCAACTTGATCAGAGGATGAGCCTGGATCAGAACTTGTTGCTATATCAGAAGTAGAGGCAAGGGCTTGTGCCTTAATGGCGGCAACTTCAGCTTCCAACTTAGCAGCCTTTTCCAAAGCTTCTAAGCGAGCAGCCTCTAACTCAGCATATTCAATCCTTGCAGCCTCAGTTCTAGCGGCTTCTTCATATTCAGCTTCTATCTGAAGAACCTCTGCCAATTCTGCTTCATAGAGAGTCTTGAGTTCAGCTTCCAAAGCAGCTTGTCTCAGATTTTCTCTAAATTTAACTTCAACAAGGGCTTGTCTTCTTCTATTCTGAACCTCTTGCTTCTTCCTTGCAGCGCTGACCCTTTCACCTTTGTCTTGGTCAGAAAATTCCAGGATGTCTTCAATATTGGATCTCATCCAACCACAAAAGACATCCCACTGAGCAGCTACCAAGTTCTAACCTTGGCATGCAACTCCCTGACAAAATCTGCCTTTTTGTTTCCATCAAAATTAGCACATTCATTATTAGGTAAAGGTAAGATATCCAATGGAGTTAAAGGGTTAAAGCCATACACAACTTCAAACGGAGAATAAGAAGTAGTAGAATGCACAACTCTATTATATGCAAACTCAACATGTGGCAAACATTTTTCCCATTGTTTTAAATTCTTTTGAATGATTGCACGCAACAAAGTAGTAAGTGTTCAATTCACAACCTCAGTTTGCCCATCCGTTTGTGGATGTCCAGCAGTAGAAAACAGAAGCTTAGTTCCTAACTTACTCCATAAAGTTCTCCAAAAATGACTTAAGAATTTCAAATCTCTGCCACTTACTATTGTTCTTGGTAATCCATGCAAACGCACAACCTCTTTAAATAACAAATCAGCAATATGTGTGGCATCATTTGTTTTAGTTCATGCAATGAAATGTGCCATCTTGCTAAACCTATCAACAACCACATATATGTTGTCCTTCCCACCCTGTGATTTAGGAAAACCTAAGACAAAATCCATTGAGATATCAGTCCAAGGTTGATTAGGAACAGGAAAAGGTGTGTAGAAACCATGGGGCATGACTTTAGATTTGGCTTGCTTACATGTTATGCATTTTTCACAAACATATTGCACATCATGTTTCATTTTAGGCCAATAAAAATGCTCTTTTAAAATTTCTAAAGTCTTTTGAACCTCAAAATGTCCCATTAATCCACCACCATGATTTTCCCTAACAAGCATTTCACGCAAAGAACAAACAGGAACACACAATTTATTTTTCTTAAACAAGAAACCTTCATGTTTATAATAGTCCTCAAAAGCATGTTTGGAACAAGAAACCCATGCCTGTCCAAAATCAAAGTCATTGGCATGCAAGTCCTTGATATGCTCAAACCCAAGCAGTTTTGTTTGCAAGGAAGTAAGCAATGCATACCTTCTTGACAAAGCATCAGCCACAATGTTTTCCTTACCATTCTTGTACTTGATCACATAAGGAAACATCTCAATGAACTCCAACCACTTGGCATGTCTTTTTTGAAGCTTTCCTTGAGAACTTAGAAACTTCAAGCTTTGATGGTCAGAATGGATGACAAACTCTCTTGGCCACAAATAGTGCTGCCAATTTTGCAAAGTTCTTACCAATGCATAAAGCTCCTTGTCATATGTGGGATAATTCAACGCTGCTCCACTAAGCTTCTCACTAAAATATGCAATCGGTTTGGAATCCTGCATCAAAACATCACCTATTCCAACACTAGAAGCATCACATTTGATTTCAAAAGCTTTATCAAAATTAGGCAAACAAAGAAAAGGTGCATTGGTCAGCTTATCTTTCAAAGAATTAAAAGCATTTTCATGCACATCATCCCACTTGAAAATCACATTCTTTTTAACAAGTTCATTCAAAGGTGCAGCAATGGAACTAAAGTTCCTCACAAACCTTCTATAAAAACTTGCTAAACCATGAAAACTTCTTACCTCATTAGCATTCTTAGGTGTAGGCCATTCTCTAATTGCTTTGACCTTCTCTTCATCAACAGAAACTCCTTTAGAACTTACAACAAATCCCAAAAATACAACAGATTCCATGCCAAAAGAACACTTTTGAAGGTTACAACTTGTTCTCTTTTAAAACACCAAACACAGCATGTAAATGTTCGACATGTTCAACTAGGGACTTGCTGTAAATTAAAATATCATCAAAGTAGACCACAACAAATTTCCCAATGAAAAAACGCAAAACAGGGTTCATTAATCTCATGAAAGTGCTGGGTGCATTAGTTAAGCCAAATGGCACCACTAACCACTCATATAAACCACGTTTTGTTTTAAAAGCAGTTTTCCATTCATCACCTTCCTTCATGCGAATTTGATGGTATCCACTTTTCAAATCAATTTTTGAAAACACACAAGAACCATGCAATTCATCAAGCTTATCATCTAATCTAGGGATAGGATCTCTATACTTTACAGTGATTTTGTTTATGGCTCGGCAATCAACACACATGCGCCATGTTCCATCTCAACATGTTCCATCCTTGCAATCAACACACATGCGCCATGATCACGGGAACAGAACAAGGACTAAGGCTCTCCCTCACAAATCCCTTTTGCAACAACTCATCCACTTACTTTTGAATTTCCTTTGCTTCCTCGGGACTCGTCCTATAAGCTGGCCTGTTTAAAAGTGAGGAACCAGGAATAAAGTTAATTTGATGCTCAATACCTCTTAAAGGCTGCAATCCTTGTGGCACTTCTTTTGGAACAATTTCAGCAAACTCCTGCAATAATGAATCAATAGCACTAGGCAAAGAAGAGTTGAGATTGTTAGTGAAATAAACATCTTTGTACATGAGTACAAGCAATTTCTCCCTTGCTAACAAAGCACTCTCAACATCTCTTTTATTTGCAAATGCACTTACACTCTTATTTTTCTCTCCACTGCACTCATTTTTTTCTTTTTCTTTCTTTTGCTCATTTTCATATTTTTTTTACTTTTTCTCTCTTTTTCTTGAATGCTCGCTTTCTCTTCTCTCAACTTACACTCTCTTACTATTCTAATTTGATCAGCATATGCTTCAACAGGTTTGAGAGGTATCAAAACAATGGTGCGATTGTTCATGGTAAAGGTATAGGTATTTTTGTACCCATTATGATCAACATTTCTATCAGAATGCCATGGCCGCCCAAGGAGCAAGTGGCCCACATGCATAGGCACAACATCACAAAGAACCTCATCTTTGTATTTTCCAATGGAAAATGATACCAAAAATTGCTTAGTCACCCTTATGTCTCCACAATCATTGAGCCACTGAAGTCTATATGGATTAGGATGTTTTTTGGTTGGCAAGTTCAGTTTCTCAACCATCAAGGTGCTGGCAACATTAGTACAACTTCCACTGTCAATAACCATGCTACATACCTTTTCATTAATGAGGCATCTAGTATGAAAAATATTCCCACGTTGCTCCGCATCTTCATCTTCCTTAGGCTATATGCTAAGAGCACGCCTAGTAACAAGCAAATTTCCATGCACAGGCTCAGCAGCTTCAACATTATTACAATCTTCTAGTAGAGGCGTTTCATCATCACTTGAGCTCACACTCTCTATGTCTCCATTATCCAGCAAAATCATTGCTCTTTTGTTTGGACACTCTGAAGCAATATGCCCAATTCCTTGGCATCTGAAACATTTTATATCACGTGATCCTGAAGAAGAAATAGTTTCAGATTTACCTTTAGGGCATTCCATGGTAGTTTCAGATTTACTCCAAGACTGGTTTTTTTTTCTTTTTCTGTAAAGTGAAGCACACTGAATTTCTTCAAATCACAACTTTCTTTTTTTTCACTTTTTTTTGTAATACTTTTTTTTTTGTTTTTTTCTTTTTTGTGCTTTTACCTGAACAATTCTTTTTTTTTTTGCACCTTTTTTCTTGCAGCAGAATGCAAATCACAAAAGACAAGGAAAAAAAATGAAGGAACACCTAAAGCTTCAGAAAAGATGACGAGAAGACAAGGGAAAGGAAAAATATGATGTAGGAACACACTAAAACTTCAGAAAAGATGATGAGAAGACAAGGGAAAGGAAAAATATGAGTAGGTTGTTTTTATTTATTTATATAGAATGAGAACAACAAAAACAAAATGGATAGAAGAAACCTGGTTTTCAAGAGCCTAAGCTCTGGTACAAAATGATATGATTCGGGGTGGACAACAGATCGCCTTGAAAACCGCTGACAAAGGATAGGAACTTGACCCTAACCGCAACCTGTCGGTAGAACCAAAGTTATCAAAGATAAAGGGAACTTGACCCTAACCGCGACCTGTCGATATAACCAAAGTTATCAAGTTTAGTTCTTAACCCAAGAACAAAAGGGAAGCTCTCACAATATGAGAAAACTCAATATCATTCAGATTCAAAAACTGATTTGTTCCATACATTGAGTACCTATTTATAGATTAAGTGGGATGCTACACCTTCCAATAAGTAATAATGCTCCACTAGCATTGGAAACTTGAGTAAAAACCCACTATTCCTAAAGATGAGTCAATGGCTTATAAAAGACATTAAAACCAACTCGGGGGAATACAAAAAGTCATCAGAAAATTCACCCCTATATTACATACGAAAATAACAAAATTGGACTTATATTAAGGTCCATGAATGCATCTTGACCATGCAGATTGGGCTCTTGGAAATTATGCCTTCAAGTTGGGTCCAAATCATCAGAAATGTAACCGTTAAGGGAACGCGCTCTTAACATCCATTTTTAGCATCTTCAAGTTGGTCAGGATTTTTAGCATCTTCAAACCCAGGGAGTTGATGAACATACTCTTGTTGGCTGTAGCCATGTGCAATAAGTCTTGCCTTGTTTCTGACAACTTCTCCTTTCTCATTGAGTTTGTTTCTTAACACCCACTTGGTTCCAATGACATGAATAGCTTTGGGTTTCTGGACAAGATTCTAAACATCATTCTTGGTGAATTGATTCAGTTCTTCTTCCATAGCCATAATCCAATTTTTGTCTTGACGAGCTTCATCAATAGAAGTTGGTTCAATCAGAGAGACCAAACCCTTTAAGCTTAGAAGAGTCTCTTTAGAAGGTTTGAAAGCTGATCTGGTTCTGACTGATTCATCTTTATTTCCCAGAATCAATTCTTCAGGATGAGAAGCTATCAATCTACTTTTCTTCTGACGAGGTGGATCAGAAGTTGTAGCGGCATCTTCTGATGTAGTTGCTTCTGGTTCAACAACTTCTGAATCTTTGTCCTTGTCTGAAATGGTTATGCTCATATCTGCAAAATTTTCAGCTAGATTTGACTTGTCAGAGTCAAGCTTATCATCAAATCTAACATGAATAGATTCTTCAATTGTTCCGGATTCAATATTATAAATTCTATAACCCTTAGAACGTTCAGAATAGCCTAGCAGATAACATTTCAATGACTTAGAATCAAATTTATGTAATCTATCCTTAGTAATCAACATATAGCAAACACAACCAAAAGGATGAAAGTAAGAAATGTTGGGCTTTATATTCTTCCGTAATTCATAAGGAGTCTTATTCAGAATCGGTCTTATAGAGATTCTATTCTGAATATAACACGTTGTGTTTACTGCCTCTGCCCAAAAGTGCTTTGCCATGTCAGTTTCTTGGATCATGGTTCTAGACATCTCTTGAAGGGTCATATTTTTCCTTTCTACTACCCCGTTTTGTTGAGGAGTTATGGGACAAGAGAAATCATGTGATATCCCATAGGTATCAAAGATATTCTCAAACTCCTCATTCTCAAATTCTCCACCATGATCACTTCTGACACGGACAATCCTGCAACCTTTCTCATTTTGCACTTGGGCAACAAAGGTAGATAACATAGAGTGAGACTCATCCTTGCGTCTCAATAATTTTACCCATGTCCAGCGGCTATACTCGTCAACGATGACCATCCCATATTTCTTGCAACATATAGACTCAGTTTTCACTGGTCCAAATAGGTCAATATGCAGAAGTTCTAATGGCCTTGAGGTGGAAACAACATTCTTTGCCATAAATGGAACCTTTGTAAATTTTCTCTTCTGACATGCTTCACAAAGAGCATCTAAAGAATACTTCAGAGTGGGTAAGCCCCTGACAAGGTCAAGCTTACTTAGCTGAGAAATCTTTCTCATGTTAGCATGCACTAATCGTCTATGCCATACCCATTGCTCCTCATTAACAGAAAGAAGGCACTTTACTTTATGAGATTCCAACTTTGATAATCTGATCTTATAAATGTTGTTTCGCCTCTTGCTGTTAAATAGAACAGAGCGATCAATCCGACTTATAGCCATACATGACTTTTGATTGCAAATAATGTCATAACCCTTGTTAGCTAATTGACTTATTGACAATAAGTTATGCATTAAGCCATCAACTAATAAAACATTATCAATGCATGGACTCTTACCAACTCCTATATATGGTTCCAGAACCAACGATCTTACCCTTCTCGTTGCCTCTAAAACCAACTTCACCTCCAGGTTTAAGTTTGAGGTCTTGGAACATAAGCTTTTCGCCCGTCATGTGTCACGAGCATCCACTGTCCAAATACCATGATTGGTATTTCAGTGGAGCGATCAAGGATATCTGAGACGTACACAATCTTTTCCTTAGGTACCCACTTTCTGGGTCCTTTCTTGTTAGTTACCCCAGAAGTTCTGACAACTTTGGGTCTTTCAACAGAATAATATAAAAGAATTTGAGCATGATATTTTGACATAGAAAATGTTCCTTTCTTAAGACGTGGTGGAGCAACTTCAGAGGGTGGTGGTTCAGGTATAATGGTACCAGAAGGTACGAAATGTTCATAAAGAGATTTTGGTTTAGGCATAGGAGGCTCTTTTCTACTTGGTCTAGAATAGCCAATGCCATTCATTCCATTTATGCTAACGCCATAGATCATTGAAGCCATTAAGCTTCTATCTATGCTTTTAACTAGGAATCTTTGAAAAGATTTTTCATAATTAGTTTCATTCTTCTCATCAGAAGTATTAGATGCAATAACTTCTTATAACTTAGAAATTTGATTTTTTAGAACAGAGCTAGAATTAACTAAAGAAAAGTTGTTTTCATTCAGAACAGAAATGGGTTTCTCATTTTTAGCAGTGACTTCAGAAGCAGCAATGAAATCCTTTTTCAAACGTTTATGCTTAGTCAGAAGAGAATCATATTTACCCATAATTTCAGATAAAGCAGTTTTAAGTTTAGAAGTTGAAAAGGATGCGAATACCTCATTTTCATCTTCAGAGTCTGACTCAGCTTCTGATGCTGATTCATCTTTTGACTCTGCTTCCTTGTCTTTCACAGCAACCATGAGTCCTTCAACAATTTCACCATCAGAATCTACTTTTTCTGAATCTGAGTCATCAAAAGTTACCTTGAGACCTTTCTTAGCCTTGAGATGCTTCTTAGGCTTCTTGTCTCTCTTCAGCTTAGGACAATCACTCTTGTAATGTCCTGGCTCCTTGCATTCAAATTAAGTGACTTCTTTTGATGAGGACTTGCGTTGACCAGATGAAGATTCTTGTCTTCCTTTGGCTTTTGATGATCATTTGTACTTATTCTGCCTGTGCTTCCAGAGGTGGTTGAGCCTTCTTGAAATCAATGAGAGCTCATCTTCATCAGAATCTTCAGAAGATTCTTCTTATTCTTGTTCAGCTTGAAGCGCCTTGGCCTTTTCAGGTTTGGACTTTAGAGCTATGGACTTTTGTTTCTTCTGAGGTAGACGCTCAGCACGATCTATCTCATGACTCTTTGAGATGCTAATAAGTTCTTCCAAATTTATTAGGTTTATGTCCCTTGATAACTTCAAGGCAGTTACCAAAAGCATCCACTTCTCAGGAAGGCCTCTGAGGATCCTCTTGGCATGATCAGCAGTAGTGTAGCCTTTATTAAGCACTCTGATTCCAACAATGATCATCTGGAATCTGGAGAACATGGCTTCTATGGATTCATCAGGATTCATCATGAAGGCTTCATACTTCTTGATTAGAGACAAAACCTTTGTCTCCTTAACTTCCTCATTGCCTTCATGAGTCATCTTCAAAGAATCAAAGTAGCCTTTGCAGAATCACGATCAGTAATTTTCTCATATTATTCATATGAGATAGCATTGAGTAGAATGGTTCTTGCTCTATGATGATCTTTGTACATCTTCTTTTGATCTGCATTCATCTTATCTCTTGGAATCTTCACACCATTAGCATCAAATGGACGTGTGTAGCCATCAACAACATGATCCTAAAGATCAGCATCAAAGCCAAGAAAGAAACTTTTGATTTTATCTTTCCAGTAATCAAACTTTTCACCATCAAAGATAGGTGGTTTAGCACTGTAGTGATCTTTCTGAGTTTCATTGGTGGTGGCCGCCATTTGATTTTTTCACATCGTCTCGGATCTCTGAACCCTGTTAGGTGTGGTAATCAGAACTTACGCTCTGATACCAATTGAAGGTATGAAAAACACTAGAATGGGGGGGGGGGGGTTGAATAGGGTTTTGCTTTTAAAAACTTTCCCTATAAGATTTTGACAAATCTTTTCGGTTTATAGAACACAAAGTGCAAGAGATAAAGAGATGAGAAAAGCACACAAGTGTTATCCTAGTTCACTTGATAAATCCCTCAAGCTAATCTAGTCCACCCGTTAAGGTGATTTCTTCCTTCGTAGAATGAAGGTAATCCGCTATTCAAAGATTGTTACAACTGCACTAGCACACCTTGCTCAGTGACTAACAACCTATGAACTAGCAACACTAAGACTCACACGTCTTAGTCTTCTCAAGAATTCTGACCTCGCTGGTCTCTCAAGGAACTACAAACAATTTGTAGAAGGTTTGGGTTAACAAAAATTTGCTTCTAATCAAGCAGGAGTAAACACAATAAGAACAATAAAGAAAATATTGCTAAGGTATTTTGCTTGAAGGTTTTCACTTGTATTGCTCAATACTTTCTTAGCAAATTTCTTCTCTCTTCAGCCTATTTATACTCAAGGTGTAGTGTTGTATTCGTTTAAAGATTCTATCCGTTGGTGGGCAATTCTGGAAATTCCATAACCTGCTGTGGCTGAACATCGTAGGTAAGGCAGTCAAAATAGTACACTTGCTTTTGTACTATTGATAATGACATTGCCTTAGCCTAGTTGACTTCTGATCTTGGCGACGCTTCATGTTGGAACTTGTGAAGCAATTGATCAGAGTCAGAAGGAAGCTTGGATCCTCTGACCTTCAGAACTTCTTCTTCTGGACCGTTCACTCTGAACATCTGGTCTTCGGAATTGGAAGTACTTTGGTCTTGAGAGCCAGCTTACTCTTGGACTTCAGAATCTTTATGTCTCAACTTCTGGACCGTTCACTCAGAACTTCTGGTCTTCATAACTTCAGCACTTAAATCTTCAGAGCCCACATCAGAGCTTTAATCTTCAGAACATCTTAAGCATTTACTACCATTCATAAGAACGTAGTGATTGCAGAAGCGTTTCATTGGTTACTCTTTGGTCATTAACTTCTGATGAATATGTCTTTGGGTCAGAGTCAGAACTTGTTTGTCAAACACTTAAAAGAAAAACGTTAGAGTACCATAATTGTTCATACACAAATATAAACTTGTTATCATCAAAACCTAGAGTTGTACAACCTGACCAAATCTTGGTCTTACAAATTGCACAACTTCAACTTTGCCTTTAATTGATGAACATGGATTTACTTTCATAGGAATGGCACAAACATTCAAGAGGGTTTTGAGAGACCAAACACTATTAACTCGCCATGAATGGCAATCGGGCACAACAGCTAATTCGGTGATAAAGGGGTTACCATGGCTTGATAAGGGGTTTCCATATCTAGGTAACTTATAATTCAATTTTTTATACATATATTAGTACATTCCAACAATAAAAAATAATCACAAATCTTCGTATGATATAATGATCACAAAATCTCCTCTGAATATTATATCACAAAATGAAATATGTGGCTAAATCAATGACTAAATCAAGGAAGGAAGAGGATGTGAACTATTTTTGAAACTCCACATAGAAGTATATTGTAAAGAAAGCAAAGATGATACTTAATGCATGATAACAGCAACATAATTACCTTCTTCATCCCAAATGATGCCACACTCAGCACAGTGAACCATGTCATATGATAATGAAGGATATGGGAGCTGTCTTGCAATAAAGTTGGCAAGCATAGCAGGAAGGTCTCTCTCAAGGGACAACTGAACCTGGCTGCCAGTTGCTTCATAGGCTGCAATGCAAATCGCCATTACTTTCAAGGATAATAAATGAGCTCCAAAGCTACCAAATCCACAATTAATGTCTAGTATGGTGCGAACCTGCCATAATGTGATGAATATATATTAGCAACACACATTATACAATAAAAACATTGTAGTTCTCAATGAGAAGTGAAAAGAAACTCTAAGATAACACTAAACCATGTTGCACGAAATCTAGCCCTGTTAAACATTATGGACCCTAGAGGAAAACTTGTGAATGATGTTATATGTGAGACTTACACCAGCCTGAGGAAATTCAGTGCCACTTCCCAACCCTATCATCTCTGCAATTTGGTGAGAATAATCTTTCACACCATCATAAAAGTTTCGAGGATATCAAACTTTTATAGGGAAGATTAGAGAAGATTTGAAAGGCCCAAGTTATCCTTCCATTTCTGCAATATGCAGAAATCAATGAATTCAAAACTTCAATTTTCATAAGCCCAATTTTTGATAGCAGGGAGTGGAACATCTCCACAACTTGCAGGAAAACCTCACGTTTCTGGGGAGCTTTGCAGCAAGCATTGGGAACCAAGCTGAGGTTGAGTTCCGCTTATCATCCACAGACGGATAGGCAGACGGAAAGGACAATCCAATCACTGGAGGATCTTTTGCGAGCATGTGTGTTGGTCCATAAAGGAAGTTGGGATGAGCTGCTGCCATTGATCGAGTTCACATACAACAACAGTTTCCATGCTAGCATAGGGATGGTGCCTTACGAAGCTCTATATGGTCGGAGGTGTCGTACACCCCTTATGTTGGCATCAAGATGGCGAGAACTTGGTTATTGGGCCTGAATTGGTTCAACAGACCACATAAGAGGTGAAGCGGATCCAAGAGAGGATGCGGATTTCGCATAGTCGTCAAAAGAGTTATGCTGACAACAGAAGGAAAGAGTTGGAATTCCAGGTGGGAGATCATATTTTCTTGCGGGTCACCCCGATGACAGGTGTCGGAAGGGCAATCAAGTCAAAGAAGCTGTCTCCGAAATTCATTGGACCGTACCAGTTTACGGAACGTGTTGGGCCAGTGACATATAGGATTGCGTTACCACCATTCCTATCCAACATTCATGATGTGCTTCATGTGTCGCAACTACGGAAGTACATGGCTGACGATTCTCATGTGATTGAACCTGACGATATTCAGCTTAAGGATGATCTAACGATGGTGATGTCACCCATCAAGATCGTCGGCAGAAGTACCAAACACTTAAGAAACAAGGAGGTGTCCTTGGTGAAAGTGGTTTGGAATCAAGCGACGGGCGACGCACATGGGAGCTAGAGAGTAAGATGCGGGAGTCACATCCCGATTTGCTTGTGGAACCCTAAGTTTCGAGGGCGAAACTGTTTTAAAGGGGGTGGTATTGTAAGACCCTGACCTTGTTAAGTATTTCTATTATTATTTGAAATAAATAATGAGTATGAAGTTTACTGAATGATGAACTCTTGTTTGATTGACTATATGATGTGATGAAGGTTACTTGAGGGCCAAGGAATATGGTTCTTGGCCATATGGTGAAGAGAAAAGAGAAGAGAATGTTTGTCTTGAATTTATCTTTGATTTATTTGGAAAAGATTGGGTTTTATTATGAGAGGACACGATAAGATTAGTTATTTATTTAATTCAGTTTTTATGTAATAAAAATTGAATAATTGAATTAAATTCAATTAAGCATGTGAAGGGAAGGAAAATAGGGTTTTGAAACCCTAGTTGATTGTTGTGGCCGCCGGCCACCTAGAGTGTATGTGGGAAGTTTTTGTTTGATTTTATTCCTTTTAATTGGTAATTAATAAAATTAATTAGATGTTTTGGGCTTGGGCTAGGGAATGAGGAAAAGAAAAACAAAACCCCAAGTCTCCTAGGGGTATAGCCGTCGACCATTGAGAGAGAGTAGGGGAGAGTTGGTTTATTTTTCACAAAGCTGATTTTGGAGAGCAAATATTCCTTCTATTTTCCTTAGAACTTCAGAAGAGAGAAAGAAAAGAGAAGAAAAGAAAGAGTAGAGAGAAAGAGAGAAAG